>NC_091469.1:114355660-114532821 GCF_036971445.1 Narcine bancroftii
CTATTCCCCACCCCCCTGCCAAACTAGTTTAAACCTTCCCCCACAGCTCTAGCAAATCTGCTTGCCAGCACATTGGTCCCCCTCCAGTTCAAGTGGAGTCCGTCCCTTTTGTACAGGTCTGACCTTCCCCAAAAGAGATCCCAATGATCCAGAAATCTTATCCCTTGCCCCCAGCACCATCTCTTTAGCCACACATTCATCCTCCACATCCTCCTATTTCTACTCTCACTAGCGCGTGACACAGGCAGCAATCCAGAGTTTATTACCTTGGAGGTCCTGTTTTTTAACTTCCTACCTAATTCTACATAATCCTGTTTCAGGACCTCATCACCACTTCTAGCTAAGTCATTGGTCCCCACATGGACCACGACTTCTGGCTGTTCTACTTCCCCTTGCAGAAAGCTATGTACTCGATCAGAGATATCCCTGACCCTGGCACCAGGGAGGCAACAGAGCAACCTGGATCCCCGATCTCTTCCTACAAACCTTCTATCTGTCCCTCTGACTAATGAGTCCCCAACTACAAGTATCCTGTTCTTATCCCTCCTTCCCTTCTGAACCTCAGGGGCAGCCCCCATGCCAGAGACCTGACCCCCACTACTCATCCCTAATAGGCTGTTACCCCCAGCAATATCCAATGCAGAATACATATTGCTGAGTGGCACTTCCACAGGGGTACTCTGCACTGGCGCTCTCCCTCCTTTCCTCACAGTCACCCAATTCCCTGACTCCTGCCTTCTAGGGGTGACTGTCTCCCTGTACCTCCTCTCTATCACTGCCTCTGCTTCCCTTATGATCCTCAGTTCATCCAACTGCAGCTCAAGCTCCTTAATAAATAAAGAAGAATTTTGGGAAGCCTGGCAGATCAGGTAACTCCCAGCGTAGCGGAAAAAAAAACTGAGAACCGAGTTACATCAAATGTTACGAGAGACTAAAAAAAAATCATTGGAAATTTGAAATCCAATTACAGTCATTGTTTTTGTTTTGCTTCTCCTGTGTTGTGTCTCATGCCAAAGAACACCCTGATCTCTCAATAGTCCACTCATTTGCAATCTCTCACCATTAAAATAATACTAAAGTGGATGATCACATACTTACCCAAGCTAAAATCCATTGACCAAGCTCTTCTTCACTCACTTTTGTGGAGACCAAATATCCACTTTGCAACATGCCCACCCTCCCATTTTCATGTCATCATAGAACTTGGCTATCTCACATTCCTTCTTCTGTTATTAACATAAACAATAAATAATAGGGTCAAGAGCTGATCCTTGGAACATTCCACTAGTTATGATTCTCCAGTAAAAAATACCGAGATATTCTGACACTCACACTTCATTGTGAGAACCAGTCATCATATTAATACACTTCTCCCAATACCATAATCTTTTATCTTATGCACTAGCCTTTCAGGTGGCACCATGCTTAATGCCCAAGTATAACTATAGGTTCCCTTCAATGTTTATTATATCCTCAAATAGCTCTGGAAACTTTGTCAAACATAATTTTCTTTTATAAAATAAATTCAAGTTTATCTAAATTATCTGGTATTTCATCCCTGATTACATTCTCTGACATCTCCCCAACAAGAGGTGTTGAACAAACTGACCTCTAGTTTATCTCTTATTATCTCCCTCCAATCTTGAGCAAGGGCAATACATTTTTCAAACTGCTGACGTCTTCCTGAAATTCACTGAGTTCTAAAAAAATATTGCCTCTCCAGTCACTTCCTTTAAAATGATGCAGACTATTGGGTCCCGGTGAATTTCCAACCTTTTGTCTCTTTGGTCTTTCCAATAATTTGTCCCTTCTGATAGGATTTGTTGTAATTTCTTCCTTTTTATTTGAAACTAATCTCTCTGTACCCTCAACCATGAAAACTAAGGCTTGACTTAACTTACCTACCATTTCCATGCTTCCAAACCTCATTTCCTCAGTCTCACTCTACAGAGATTCCCACTTTCTTTTTATATATCCATATAAACTCCTGCTGTTTGCATTGATATTACTTACTAGTTTATTCCTATAAGTCTTTTCATAAAACTTAGTTCAGGCCTTTCAGCCCATGATATTCTGCTAACCTATGTAATTTTTCCCAACCTTATGCCCAAAAGTCCCTATTTTTCTTGCATCCATGTAGCTATCTAAAAGTCTTTTGGAAGTCCCTATTGTACCAAACTCCACCATCACCCTCAGAAATGCATTCCAGGAACCCACTACTCTCTGTGTAAAAAAAAAACTTAACTCTGACATCTCCCATGAACTTTCCTCCATTCACCTTGTGAGAAACAGAAGTACCTTCACAGAATTTGCTCGAGACAAAAATTGAGAACAAAGAACATTTATTATACAACAATGCAAAGTTGGGTGCTTCCCCTTACCCTGGGAATACACACACATACTGGGGCTCACCCAACTTTTATACAGTTCATTTCAGTGTAGAGGTACCCTTCCCCCCCCCAACATTCTTCTGCCTCCTGGATAAGTTTGGCATTAGGCAATCCTGTCTGCCTAAGTGCTGTTGTCCCATCACCATCATGTCATTGTCCTTATTCACCTGCCTTTGTCCTTATTCACACCTTCCCAACCCTCAGGGCTTTCTAACTCTTTATATGCAGAACTTGCTAATTCTGACAAGGCTTAGTAATTACATATGCGGAACTTGGTGACTCTCTCTAAGGCTAGAAGACCCTTATCTTATTCAGACTAACTTTACTTCCTACATTCTATTATCTACCCTTATCCTATTCATACTGGCTTTATTCATTACACATATATCCATACTAGCTTTCTTCATCTCTCATATTTTCATATTAGTTTTACTCATCTCTTACAATCCTCACTTTTCTTTTAGCTACGCTTCGTGAATTCTCAACTGGATTGTATTACTTGTAAACTTGGTCTTTTTCCCAGCAAGTCAGTAAACAAACTGCAGTCTCAGCATCATCAGACAGAATTTGGGAAACATACATCCTTTGGGTTATAGTGATCTGACGAGGGGTCCGTTGAATTAAATACTTCTGGGGAGCACCATAATGGCCAGAATAGCGAGTCCAGCTGCTATAAGGGCTGTGGGTATCAGACTCCAGTTACCAATAAAAAGTCTAGTCCATCCCACACCAGACCAAGGTTGCCAAATCTGAACCTGGGCATGGGAAGATTTTCGAACTCCTGAAGAAGTGTCTTTAACCGCCTGACCATTGTGAGCATTGTCATTAACCAGTCTTTCACAAACGCTGCCTTCAGCAGCCAACGAGTAATCGAGAGCCAGGCGGTTTTGTTGAACTGTGGCTCGTATCTGTCGTCTTTCTTCAGCCCATAAATTCAGGGTCATCACTGTCTGTTTGGTGATGATCTCCGAGGCTGGAGTCTGATTAAATGATTTAAATGCCAAGCAGCTGTGATGTTCTGGAGCAGCTTACGTCGTTTACAACTGGAACTCCCCTTACAGTGGTGGTTCTTAACATTCCGAATGTCTGTGTGACCCAAAGGATGATTTACAGGAGACCAAGTTGGGGAGGGGTGTTTCTTGTCACTTAACCTGTGAGTTGCAGCTTGTCTGCGAACATTAGCATAAGTATCACTGAACCTGTGAGTTGCAGCCTGTCTGTGAACATTAGCGTATGTATTCACTCTACTAACATTCTGTCTGTCATTGTCCCACCATCTTCTTTGTGCTATCTCTTTAAAACTCCTCTTTTTAATATCTGTAGAGGCCGGAATACAAACCGAATCTATTCCCCTAGGGCCGTTCTGTTTCCCTGGTCCATGTTGGAATCCTATATTAACCCATACTAAATTAGGTACCCCACTATGACTATACTCTATACCTGCACCCTGTCTGCATTCTAAAGGTAAATAATTGTCACCTCTGCTGCCCCTGTTCCAGGAGGACTTAATACATTGTGAGCAATTTGGTGATTTCCCAAAAATTGGGAACCAACAAGTAAACAAAACAGCAAATGGTAAAAACAACATTACAGCACATTTTCCTGGCGTAGTGTAACTTTCAGATCAGAAGGATGAAGGTGGAGGGTAGATTATCAATGTCTTTAGTCCGTGGATCAGCAGCTTTTTAATTCGTTCTATGTGAGTCCACCCTTTTCCTTTCGTTTGCACTGCAGTGTCTGTAATCAAAAGAACACAATAGGGGCTGTCCCAGACAGGTTTTAGTTGGTGATCTTGCCATGCTTTTTCATATATCCAATCACCAGATTTAATAAAATGAATAGGATGCTCCAGGTGTGGTTTCTGAGCTAATAGACCCTTCTGTTTTAATTCGTATAGAGAGGCAGAAAGTCCCTTTAAATATTTGGATATGTACTGGTCATTAGCCTTAGGGGTAGGGGTATTAAAAGGTGACATACAAGGTTCGAGTATACCATCTTTCACCAACTGGTCAATTACTGGCTGCAACCCCTTTCGGCCAGCCATCAGAATTGGATACTGCTTTCGTCTAATTACTTGCTCAGGATCTTTTAAAGTAACTTGCAGAGGAGGAATATCTAACACTCCTCTATTGCTTCTTTTTGCCCATACTCCAGGATTGATTAGTTCCCGATCCTCCTCGGTTAATACATACAATTGAACCCCGATACCTGATTCCTGTGGTCTGGTGCCAATAGCCAATTGGTCCTGTAAATCTCGTCCTAACAAACAAACTCCAGCTTGGGGAACTAGTAGAATGTCCTCCGTTACTATCTTCTCTCCCATTTGTATTCTTACAGGGACCATAAAATCTCTTCCTCCTACTCCCGAAAACATCACTGTCCCCTCTATCTTAACACCCTCAGGTGGTTATAAAATACTAGACCGGGCTGCCCCAGAATCTACTAAAAAGGTCATCTTGTCACTGTGGGGTCCTATGCTTAAATTTACCAATGGTTCTCCGTGCAGCCCCACGGTCTGTATTGACTGAGAACCGTGACCCCCCCCCCACCCCTATTCATAATCTGCTTCCATCAGTGCATAAGATTGCGTCTCCCTGGCTCGCATTGGGCATTCTCTCTTAAAATGTCCCTCCTTTTTACAATGGTAGCAAACTAATGCTCCTGTTTCCCAATTCCTACCGGGATTACCACGAGGTCCCGGGAATGGTCGTCGTCCCCGGAATTCCCCTCTACCCTTGCCCCTGCTCTGGTCTCTACTCTCCCACTCCCGGAGCTCCTCCCAATGTCCAAGAGCTGGCACACAGCCCCTATCCTTTCCTTGCTGTCCCTCCACAACTTCCTTGACTGCCTGCATCAAAATCTTAGCCTTTCCTTTCTGTTTATCCTCAGACCTCTGGACGTATGCCCTTTGTGCGATCTGTAAAAGCTATGTTATTCCCTGTTCATGCCAATTCTCAGTCTTCTGCAATTTCCTTCTAATGTCTGGGGCTGAATTTGTAACGAAGCCCATTGATACCAATTGTTCACCTGCTGGGGATTCTATATCCAGGCCCCCCATATTGCTGTATGGCCATACGCAATCTATTCAGAAATGCAGAGGGGGTCTCCTCGGGACCTTGGGGAACCTCAAATGCTTTCTTAAAATTCTGTCCCTTTAGAACAGATTCCTTGATTCCTTTTATCAGATTAACCCTATATTCCTCCATTAATGTGTGACCATCATTAGTATTCTTATCCCAACTTGGTTTTGCCAGGGGGAATTTAAGTTCTCCAGGTATCACCTCTGGTCCCCCTTGGTGTTCCCTATCACAGACTCTAATCCATGCCTGGTGAATCATTCCATGTTCATCCAAAGTGAACAGAGCCCTAAAGATCAATGTTAACTCATCCCATGTATATATATTTGGTCCCAAAAATTGATCTAATTGTTCGGCACATCCCTGAGGATCCTCTATCAGGGAGGTTATTTCTCTCTTAAAGTTACGCACCTCCATACTAGTCAGGGGCACATTTACGAAACCGAGACCCCCTCCCATGGGAACTTCCCGTAAAAGTCTCATCCAGTTAATTTCTGGCTTATCCTCTCCTTTATAAATCTAGATTCCTGCTCTCCAGGAAATGAATCAAAGGGTTCTGCCCTTCCCTCCCGGAGGGTCTCACACTGTTTAGAATCAAAATCTACTCCCTCTCTTGTCAATTGAGGTGGTAATCTAGTGTGAACGGGTCATCATATCACCCCTACTTTCTTCTTCTTTCTTTAGCTATGGGGGAGGAGGGGAAGGTGAAGAAGGGTAGAGCATAGGAGAGAGGGGAAAGATAGGAGCCGGCATAGGAGGAGCATAAGGTGGAGGAAGGGAATGTAACACATCCCATCCTTGTGGTTCAGGGACAAAAGGTTCCTCATCCATCTTGTCCTTACATTCCTTTTCATTCAAAACCAGTTGATCAACCGATCCACTGAGCCAGCAGGCTGCATATTCTCTGCTCTCAATATTATCTCTTTGATTTTGATAGAGCCAGATGTTCAATGCCTGACACATCCAGTCCTCATCAGATCTGAACTTTGGCCAATATACCGAATTCCCTTTTATCGGGTTTTTAACCCATTCCAGACAGCAATACCTGACCATGGTCTGTTTGTCTTTCCCGCGGGTTCTCCCCACACCCCAATCAGATAGCATTAGTCCTAATGGACTTTGCTTAGTTATCTGATCGTCCCGTCCTTCCTTAGGACTATTTCCCTTGCTACTCACACCTCCCATACTAACAGGTAAGTAAAATTCCTCTTACCGGGATCCAGTAGCTATTCCTAGCGCGCTTCCTTAACGTTCTCCCGTCGTTTGTTCTCAATGCCTCTTCTCGGATATCATTTCTTCATCCACTGACCAGTCACCCGTCGTCCGTGAGTCCAGCTGAATTAGCCGGGGTGCACCTACCCTCATTGTAAGGCACTCTGTCAGTGGATGGAGTGGGATCCCGGACGAGCCCCCATTTGTGAGAAACAGAAGTACCTTCACAGAATTTGCTCGAGACAAAAATTGAGAACAAAGAACATTTATGATACAACAATGCAAATTTGAGTGCTTCCCCTTACCCTGGGAATACATACACATACTGGGGCTCACCCAACTTTTATACAGTTCATTTCAGTGTAGAGATACCCTCACCCCCCCCTAACATTCTTTTGCCTCCTGGATAAGTTTGACATTCGACAATTCTGTCTGCCTACGTGCTGTTTCTGTGAACCTGGAGGACCAGGGGGGTATCCTGTCTGTGTCCCATCATGTCATTGTCCTTATTCACCTGCCTTTGTCCTTATTCACACCTTCCCAACCCTCAGGGCTTACTAACTGACTCTGTCTAAGGCTAGAAGACCCTTATCTTATTCAGACTAACTTTACTTCCTACATTCTATTATCTACCCTTATCCTATTTATACTGGCTTTATTCATTACACATATATCCATACTAGCTTTCTTCATCTCTCATATTTTCATATTAGTTTTACTCATCTCTCACAACCTTAAACAGATTTCCTCTGGAATTTGCTATAGTTATCCCAGGAAAATAGCACTCGCTATCCACTCTATCTCAGCAAACCCACCCCCTCCCCATAATCCTGTATACCTTTATTAAATCACCTCTCACTCTTGTCATCTATTATCCTTCATTTCTTTTCACCGTTCCCCCCCCCCGCCCCTTTATTAGCTCTCTGCTGCTATTTCCTGAAATGTTCCCACTCCTCTGTTCTACCACTAGATTTTGCCATTTTGAATGCTCTCATGATTGATTGTGGAATCGGAAGATCAAATCATTGAATAGGATAAAGTAATTGAACAATCATGGAAGGTGTTAGAAGACAAGTGTGGTAGAGCAGAAACAAAAGGATAAAAGTATTGTTTATAATTTCCAGTGTCTATATCATGTAATGAGAATGTTAATAGAAGGTACCAGGAAAGGCTGAGGGAACTTAGTAAATGGAGAACTGGTCAGAAAGTGTCGAGAAATAAGATAATGCAGTTTAAGTTTTGGCAGAAGCAAAAGAATAAGCTAGGAGGAGCATGCAGAGATTAAAAGGCAAACTATGGAATTGAAAGTGATGCTACACATTTATAATGATTATAAGCAAATGTTATGTTTGATCATGTATACTGAAATCCGTGGGATGGAACATTAAAAATGAGTGGGAACCCCCAGTCAATGATCTTCTAAATAGTGCAATATTATTGAATGTATAGAATATGCGCATGGTCTTCTATTACGGATCTTGTGCAGATTGTAAAAATACTTTGGGGCCACAGCCTGATGAAAGGGAAACATTACTGAACAAGGAGGTGGTGCTGTTTACTGAGCAGGCGCAAAGTTGACACTTTCCTCCCTCTTCTCTACATCGGAGAGAATGAGTGCAGACTGGGAGGTCACTTCACTCCATCTGCACCAGTGACAGAGACTCCCAGTAGCCATCCATTTCAGTTCTATGTCACACACCCACACTCATATGACTGACCATGGCCTGATGTACTATCCCACCAAAACCTGCAAATTGGAGGAACAACATCTGATTTTCTGTCTGGTCATGCTCCAGCCAGATGGCATTAACATTGACTTTTTCCAGTTTCTGCTAACCTGCTCCCCCCTCCTCCTTTCCCTTCCCTCTTCCACCTCTCCTACCCCTCTTCCATCTCTATTCACCCAATTATCCCTCCTCCCCTTGCTTTCTGCTCTGTCCTCCCTCCCTTCTCCACCTATTACCTCCCATCATTGTGGCCACACCTCCCCCCAATCTTTTATTCAGATGCCTGCTGACTATTTTTTATACCTTGATGAAGTGCTCTAGCCCAAAACATCAGTTCTGTATTTTTACCTTTGCTATTTAAAGCGAGTTTCTCCAGCATTGTGTTTTTATTTTTTTCTCACCCCTTGTCCCACTCCTCCTTCCATTCTCATTATATTAGCTCCCTTCCTTCTACACTTTCAGTCATGATGAAGGCTTTTAGCCCGAATTGGAACAGTTCTTTTTCACCCATTGGTGCTGTGCAATTCACTGATTTCCTCTGCTAGGTTGTGTTTTGCAAAATTGATTCTATTTACCTTAGAACCCAAAGTTTTAGGAAATTTTTCTACAATTGAACACAAAGAAGGACTGGTCTCCTGGGATTAAAGATCAGTGGAGTTAAAATTGGTAAAATTTACCAGGAATCATGGCACAGAAATCTCACAAGGCAACACATAAATTGATGGATGAACTCAGAGGGTTGAACAGCAGGCATGGGGATAGTCAAAGACTCAAGTAGAGATGATGCACTCATGGGCATTTTGGGGATTGTCCTTATGAACAAGGAGACATCTATAATATTTCAGGTCAAATTGTGAAAGTGAACATTATGAGAAATGGATTAACTGCTAATTAATATATAATAGAATTAGATGTCTTAAGATATGTGATTTGTATATGATACGACCTGTTGTATGCTATTACTAGATGACTATGTTTGTAGATTTATATTAAACTCAAGAAGAAAAATGTGGAATCGAACCAATCAAAAATAATAATTAAATGCAGATAATACTCATGAACATTATCCAGTTGGAGCTGATTGTAAAGCAAGGGCTATATCACCCAACATTTCTTCTGAATTAGGTCCCAAGATAAGGAAGGATGTGATATGACTCTGGGATTTGGAGGTGACCAGAATTGATTTGCCAGCTGCGATACAAGTGCAAGGACCAAAGGTTTAAAAATGCCCTGTCCTTCTTTTATGGATGATGATGTGACACCATTCTGTTTTTTCAGATAAGGAAAATAGAAAGATCCAGGAGGCAGACATGTACATCTTATGAGAAATAGCCAATGTTGGCAATTTAACTTAACTGCTAAAGTATAGATGGAGAGGGTGAGCAAATTTAAGTTCTTGAGAGTCATTATCTCAGAGGATCTTTCCTGGTCCCTACATAGCAATGAAGAAAACATAGCAGCACCTCTACTTCTTCAGGAGTTTGTGGAGGTTTGGTAGGACATCGGAAACTCTGGCAAATTGCTACAGATGTGTGGTAGAACATGTACTAATCAGCTGCAAAATGGTCTGGTATGGGGACACAGTATCCTTGAGAATATAGCTCTGCAAAAGGTAATGGACACAGCTCAGGACATCACAGGCAAAACCCTCTCCACATCAAGAACATCTACATAGAACGCTGCCATCGGAGATCAGCAACAATCATCAAGGTTTCTCACCACCCAACAGATGATCTGTCCTCACTACCACCTACAGGAAAGAGGTGTAGATGCTGCAAGACTTGCATCGCCAGGTTCAGGAACAGCTGCTATGCCTCCACCATCAGACTCCTCAACAACAAACTCAATTAGGGACTCATTTAAGGACTCTTTCTTTCGCACTTTATTGATTTTTTTCTCTCTCTGTATTGCACAGTTTGTTTACATTTGTATGTTAGGTGCAGTTATTTTTTTTTTGCCTTACCATTAAGTGGCAATTCTGCCTCACCTGGAGGTAAAAGAATCTCAGGGTTGTATGTGATGTCATATATGTTCTCTGACAATAAATTTGACATTTGATTTATGTTGACTAATTTACATTATGGCATGCCACAGCTGAACTGGAGTAAATTGTACCTTCAGACCTACTCTTAACTGAGCTGGGATTTACTCAGGTAACATGTTTGTAAAAAATTAAAAAAAAAACACCTGATGAAGGATTGGAATTATCTCCAGAAATCCCACATGCTTAAACAGAAAGATACATGTCGTGATCAAATCTGCTGCTCAATAAAAGGCAGAATCCAATTGAAGAACAATTTATCATTCATAAGGGAACAGCAGATTGATAAACCTTGCCACCCTAAACAACCTACTCACATCAGGAGCCAGTCCAAATGGCCAATCAGTAAGCAGAGCACTGCCTATATGGTCAATCAGGAACTGATCCAGCAGATGATTATACACACACTCCAGGGTACAGAGAGGAAGTGTGAACGTCATCAGGGATGTAGTAGGAAGAGGAGTCAGAATTAAAGTTGGAGGAGTTGACTAAATTGGTCAAATTTGTTATGGTTTTATAAGGAATAATTTTTAACTGTCTACTAAATTGGGCATTTGTAAGTTTAGATGACACTGGACAACATTATTTTCCTGTGAAGAAATTGGGAATTATAATAGAAAACATCAAGCTGAAGACAAAGATAATTACAGATTTGCTGTATCATGTAGGAAGTTGAAGAAACATTAAATTAACTTTGATTTAATTTAGCATGCTTAATTGCATATTGATGCTGACATATTGTGTTAATTCAGCTGACCTAAAAATGTTTTGCCACTGATTTTCATTTGTACTCTGCATCTGATGCCTCTCGTGTCAGTGTCCAATAATATATGACCAGCATTTTTGGATTCCAGCTGCCCCGATGCTAGTTGCAATGTCCTTATGAAACCTTTCCGCATGTTTGTCATTGACTGCGTCACAGTCAGCAGGGGAGAAGTCCAAGTGTAAATGCAGAAAATGAATTTTCAATGACATCTTGCACTTCATGTTTGAAAGTAGTCTTAAATATGTGGGAAATTTTTAAGGTGATTTTCGTGATCAGCAGCCCAAAATCCAGAACATGCACCCAAAAATGTTCAGGAAGCAAAACGTTCATTGTCCAATGTGATTAGAGAATATTTAAATGTTTTGAAAATTATTTATGGAAATATGCCACTGAACCTGAACAAAATTATTTTGACTTGGTTGACATAATGGTCAGTGCAACGTCTTCACAGCACCAGCAATTGGGGCCGGGGTTCGAATCCTGCGCTGTCTGTAAGGATTTTGTACTTTCTCCCCTTGCCGGCATTGTCTGGGTTCTCCCCAGGGGCTCCAGTTTCCTCCCACCATTCAAAAATGTACTGAGGGTGTAGGTTAATTGGGTATGAATTGGACAGCATGGACTTGTGGGTTGAAATGGCCTATTACTGCGCTGTATGTCTAAACGTTAAAAAAAATTTAAGAAGTTAACTTGGACTCTGGTTGTCTGGTAAATTACAAAGGTACAAGAGTATTAGAAAGACAATGCTTCTGCAAGGAGCTGACAAATTTATCAATTGGTCAAGAGGATAAACTGAATGATGTGAGGCATCGCATTGCTAAATCTTGTCAGCATTGAAATTGGTTTACACCAGAGAAACACGGAAAACAATGTCAACATCATGAAAATCAAATTTGTAGGCCTTTACATTTTGTAATTTTCAGCGTTTGACATTAGATATTATTCCTGTATGAAATATACCATACAACCTGGATGGGTTCTTTGCTTGGCTAAATTCTGAATTAGGTGTAATCATCCTAGATGACAACAGGGAACAATCATCACTGTGCCAGAGTTTACTGGAATTGTCATGTGATTTCCCCGACTTAATGCGTTGTCAGACCTTGGCTGAAGCTATAAATTATTACAGGTACTAAGATTTATTGATTGATAAATAGTAAATGAACTGTATTAAAATACAAACAGCATTAAAAGTATTTATAGTAATACAGATTTCAATATTGTCCTCAGGAATCAGAAACAACAAAACTCAATGTGAATACATAAAAGTGCTGGAAATATTCAGCAGATCCTTCAGCGTACATCGGAGGCATATATAGATAGCCAACAGATCAGGAGAAGAGCTTAGGCTTGCAACGTTGGTTATATAACTTTGCCTTCTGTGGACACAGTGGGGCCCATTGAGCTCCTCAAGCACTTTTGAGTCCTCATTACAATCACAGCGTCTGCAGACTTTCTTGTTTCATAAAATCCAATGTGAAACCTGATTCCTGGAATAGGATTTGCAATCAGCTTTACTCCCTCACCTAGTACAATTACTGCCACTGAAACCTCTATTTTGGAGCTGGCTCCATCCCCTCAGTGGGATCATGTGATGGGGAGAAGGTGGGAGGAAAGGAGGAGGAGGAGGGGAGGGAGGAATGTTGCCTGAACAAAATTCCTCCACAAATTAGCTGAGAAAAAAACTGACAGCTGGGTGAGCTCAGCAGACTGACCAGAAACCACCAACACCTCCAAAAATATTTAACGTTCAAAAACTTTTAAAAGGGTATACTTTGCATTTAAGATAAAAAACACAGAAACCCAAAACAAATAAAAACTGATCTGTTAAACAATCAAAACACCACTTAGATCCCTACACCGTTGTCCACTATTAAAATAAATGGAGAAGCAGTTTCTACATAAAGTCTGATATAGAGCTGATTGGTTCACCATTCGTGATGGACCCTTCTGAACTCTTGTAAGGCGTACCTGGCAGAGTACTGAAAATCTGTGCCAACCAACTTGCTGGAGTGTTCAATCGCTCACTGCAGTCGGAGGTTCCTACCTGCTTCAAAAGGGCATCGATCATTCAAGAGCCCAAGAAGAGCAGAGGGAGCTGTCTCAATGGCCATTAAGTCAAGTCATGTCGAGTCTATTGTCATCTGATTGTCCAAGTACAACCCAACGAAACAGCTTTCTCCAGTCCTCGGGGCAAAAACATGCAGACACACAGCCAGACATTACACACGTACAAACAAGTAATACATAAGCAGGACAAGTATTAAAAAAAATTGCCCAGTAACACTCACATCTACTATGATTAAATGCTTTGAGAGGTACAATACTTGACTGGTCCAGGTCTATGGCATATCAGGTCTATGGCAATTAATTGAAGATCTGGACCTACTGCAATTTGCCTACTGTCTCAATAGCTCCACAACAGATACAATATCAATTGTTCTCCACTCAGCTTTAGATCAGCTGGACTACAGCAACGTGTACATCAGGCTAAGTAAAAACACAATAAACTCAGCAGGTAAAACAGTGTATTTTATATGCCAAGGATAGAGACACAAAACCAATCATCAGCAATCATCAGGCTACTCTTCATCGACTACGGATCAGTTTTCAACACATTAAATCTTTCAGTGCTGGTCAAGAAGCTCCAAACCATGGGCGTTTGCATCCCGCCTCTGCAACTGAATCCTTGACTTCCTTATCAGAAGAGTATATTTCTCGGAAACAATGTCACCTCCACATTAACAATCAGCACAGGTGCACCTCAAAGATGTGTGCTTAGCCCACTGCTCTACTAATTGTGTGGCTAGGCACAATTGAAATGCCATCAACAAATTTTCCAATGACACCATGGTTGTCAGCGGAATGATAGATGGCAATGAGGAAGTATACAGGAGAGAGATGTATCAACTAGTTGAGTGGTGTCACCACTACAATCTTTCACTCAATGTTAGCAAAACCAAGGAGCTGATTGTGGACTTCAGGAGAACACAAACCAGTCTTCATTGAAAGATCAGCAGTGGAGAGAGTCAATAACTTCAAATTCCTTGCAAATCCCTCAATACAATCACAAAGAAGGCTTGCCAGCAAAATTGTGAATAGTTTGAAGAGATTTAGTATGTCATCAGATACTCCTGCAAACTTTGTACAGGTGTACAATGGAAAACATTCTGATCAGTTGCATCACTGTCTGGCATGAAGGTGCCAATGCACAGGACAGGAAAAGGCCACAGAGAGTTGTTAACTTGACCAGCGCCATTGCCAGCATTAGTCTTCACTCTATGAAGGACATTACAAGAGGTAGTGTCTTAAGAAAGGAGCCTCTATCACAAGATATTTCCTCAGATCTTGAGGGAGGCTAGTGTAGAAATTGCAGGGGTTCTGGCAGAAATACTTAAAATGCCCTTAGCCACGGGTGTGATGCCAGATGATTGGAGGGTAGCTCATTGTTTCAAAAAGGCTCTAAAAGCAACCCTGGAAATTATATGCTGGGAAACCTGACATCAGTGGAAGGTAAATTATTGGAAGATGTTCTAAGAGATCGGATATTAATTTATTTAGATAACCATAGACTGATTAGAGATGCTCAACTTAGGTTTGTGCATGGTCGGTCATGTTTAACCAATCTTATAGAGTTTTTCAAGAAGATTACCAGAAAGGTTTACAAAGAAAATGCAGTGGATGTTATCTACATGGACTTTGTAAGGCCTTTGACATGGTCCCATATGGAAGGTTAGTCTGGAAGGTTCAGATGCTAGGCATTCATGGAGAAATAGTGAAATGGATTCAATAATGGCTGGACAGGAGAAGCCAGAGAGTAGTGGTGGAAGATGGCTTCTCAGATTGGAGGTCTATGACTAGTGGTATGCCTCAGAGATCGGTGTTTGTCAACTATATCATCATCAAGGTCGCTGATGATACAACCGTGGTGGGCCTTATTAGTAAGAATGATGAGTAAGCGCACAGAGATGAGGCGCAGCCACTAACTGACTGGTGCGAAGCCAACAACCTATATCTGAATATCAATAAAACAAAAGAGATAGTTGTTGACTTCAGGAGGGCCTGGGGGATCACTCTCCACTGACTATTGACAGCTCTACAGTTGAGGTCATCAACAGTATCAAGTACATTTAGCAGAGAATCTCACCTGGTCCCTTAACACCAGCTCCATAGCCAGAGAATCTCAGCAGCGCCTCTACTTCCTGCAAAAGCTGAAGAAAGCTCATCTCCTACCCTCCATTCTACTGAGGATTCATTGAGAGCATCCTGAGCAATTGCATCACTGCCTGGTTTGGAAATTTTACCACCTCAGAATGTAAGACCTTGCAGAGGATAGTGAAGTCAGCGGAAAAGGTCATTGGCATCTCTCTTTCCATCATGATGGACATCTACAACACATGATGCATGTGGAAAGTAATAAACATTGTCACACACCCCTCATAAACTTTTCTCCCTTCTGCCATCTGGTAGGAGGTACTGTAGTGCTCAGGCCCTTACATCCAGATTGGTCAACTTTTTTTTCCCACCAAAGCCTTCAGGCTCCTGAGGGGGGGGGAGGGGGGGAGGGGGAGGAGGAGGGTGGAGGGGGAGGAGGGGGAGGGGAAGGGGGAGGAGGGGGGGAGGGGGGGAGGGGGGGAGGAGGAGTGGCATTGCTAGTCTGAGAAAATGTCATAGCTGTGCTGGACTCTCCTACAGAGGACATATGGGTAGAGCTAAGGGACAGGAAAGGTGTGTGTACACTAATGGACTTGTATTATAGACTGCCCAAGAGAATTGAAAGTGCAAATCTGTCAGGAGAGAGCAGACCATTGTAAGAAACAGAAAGTTGTGGTAGTAGGAGATATTAACTTTCCAATGTTGAATGGAATTGGAACTCCCATACTGTAAAAGGACTGGATGGCTTGGAGTTCGTCAACTGTGTACAATAAAAATTTCTAAATCAATATTTAGAGGTATCAATGAGGGAGGATGCAATACTTGATCTCCTATTAGGGAACCAGACAGGTCAGGTGGCAGAAGTCTTTGTAAGTGGACATTTTGAGTCCAGTAACCATAATGTCATTAGGCTCAAGTCCTTATGGATAAGGATAGGTCTGGTCCTCGAGTTGAGTTTCTAAATTGGAGACAGGCCAATTTTGTGGAAATGAGAAAGGATCTCTGAGGAGTCGATTGGAATAAGCTATTTTCTGGCAAGGATGTATCCAGCAAGTGGAAGGCATTCAAAAGTGAGATTTTGAGGGTGTGGAGTTTGCATGTTCCTACCAGGATTAAAGACAAAATTAACAGGAATAGATGACCTTGGTTTTCAAGGGATATTGGTGATATGATTAAGAGGAGGAGAAAGGTGTATAACTGGTCTGGGCAACAAGGAGAAAATAAGGTACTTGCAGAGTATAGAAAATGTAAGAAGGAAATCAGGAAGGCAAAAAGAAGGCATGAGGGTGTTTTGGCAGATAATGTGAAGGTAGATCTGAAGGGTTTCTACAAGTATATTAAAAGGATAACAAGGGACAAAGAGGATCAGATGGTCAATTATATGTGGAGCCTCATGAAATGGGGGAGATCTTAAACAATTTTTTTTTGCATCAGGAAACTGGTATATTGCATACGGATGGAAAGGAAACCAATAGAATTGCCACGAAACACATGGAGACTGAGGAGGTGATGATTGCTGCTTTACAGCAAATAAAGGTAGACATATTTCCTGGGCCGGATATGATATTCCCTCGGACCTTGAGGGAGGCAAGTATTGAAATTGCAGGGGCCCGTTAGATGACATTTTCCAAGTTCAAAACATGTCATCTTCTAGGAAACATAAGCGACAATATTTCAAATTACTATCTTATTAATCCAATAAATCAAATTTTGTGGTTGCAGCTGTAAGTAGCTTTAATTTGTTGATAAAATGAATAAATATTTTGCATAACTTCACATTGAGATTTTCATAATGATGAATAAACAAAGCACATGGTATAATTCACTTTAAACAGATATAAAACAAAATTATGATTAAGACAAATTCAAAGAAAAGTATCTTGAATGTACTTCTCCTCCATAATTCTTCAAAGAATAAGATGCAAGCTCTCCCTATGCCTGAATATTATGACACATGATATCATATCAAAGAAAAGTATCTTGAATGTACTTCTCCTCCATAATTCTTCAAAGAATAAGATGCAAGCTCTCCCTATGCCTGAATATTATGACACATGATATCATGGTAACTATTGTAACACCAAAAACAATAATTTCTTAAAGGGATAGGCACAAAATTAACAAAAATCAAAAACAAAGGTTTTAACCTTAACAGGCGCTGATGGATATAGTCAAAATCTCCTTCACCACAGGAGAGGTAATGGAAGATTGGAGAGTAGCTCATTTTGTTCTGATGTTTAAGAAAGGCTCCAAGAGTAAACCAGGTAACTCTTAAGGCCAGTGAGCCTGACGTCAGTAGTAGGTAAATTATTGGATGGAGTCCTAATAGATAGGATATACAAGTATTTGGGCAGCCATGGGCTGATTAAGGACAGTCAGCAAGTCTTTGTGTGTGGTAGGCCATGTTTTTTTTTAAAATCAAGTTTTTCAAGGAAATTACCAAAAAAGGTAGATGAAGGAAAGGCTGTGGATGTTGTTTACATGAACTTTAGTAAGGCCTTTGACAAGGTCCCACATGGGAGCTTAGTTCCGAACGTTAAGACACTAAGTATACATAGAGGGGTTATAAATTAGTTGTGGGGAGAAAATAGAGTGGTAGTGGATGGTTGCTTCTCAGACTGGAGGCCTGTGACCAGCGGGGTGCCTCAGGGATCTGTGTTGGGGCCATTGTTGTCTATAATCAATGATCTGATGATGATATGGTAAATTGGATTAACAGGTTTTGCTGATGAGACAAAGATTGGAGGTATTATGGACTGTGAGGGAGATTTTCAAAGTTTGCTGAGGGATCTGGACCCAGTGGGAGAATGCGACAGTAAATGGATGATGGTGTTTAAAGCAGATAAGTGTGAGGTATTGCATTTTGGAAGAACAAATCAAGGAAGAATGTACACTGTAAATGGTAGAGTACTGAAGAGTGTGAAGGAGCAAAGAGACCTGGGGATACATGTATATTGTTCCCTGGAGGTGACATTGGAGGTGGACAGGGTTGTAAAGAAAGTTTTTGGCATCTAGGCCTTTATAAATCGAAGAATTAAGTATAGGTGTTACGATCTTCTACTGAAGTTGTAGAAGACATTGGTGAGGCCAAATATGGAATATTGTGTGCAGTCTGGTTGACTAGCTACAGGAAGGATATCAATAAGAGAAGATTTACTAGGATGTTGCAAGGACTTCAGGAGTTGAGTTACAGGGAAAGATTAAACAGGTTAGGACTTTATTCCTTGGAATGAAGAAGAATGAGGGGAGATTTCATAGAGGTTTGCAAAATTATAAGGGGTACAGGCAGAAAATGTGAGTAGGCTCTTTCCACTAAGATTAGGAGCGATAAGTACTAGAGGACATGGCTTTAGAGTGAAAGGGGAACGGTTTAGGGGGAACATTGCAGGGAATTTCTTCACGTAGAATGGCGGGAGTGTGGCATGAACGAATATCTGATGTGGTGGGTGCAGACTTGATCTAGAGCTTTAAGAATAAATTGAATAAATACATGGATAGGAGAGGTCTGGAGGGTTATGGAATGGGAGCAGGTTATTGGGACTGGCTGAACAACAGTCAGCACAGGTTAGAAGGGCCAAATGGCCTGTTTTCTGTACTGTAGTGTTCTATGGTTCTATGTAAATCTGCTATGTTGTCCGAGTGTGCAATGCATGGTATAAATGAAAAAAGGTGATGACTGATGTGGATGATAAT
This sequence comes from Narcine bancroftii, assembly GCF_036971445.1. NCBI lineage: Eukaryota > Metazoa > Chordata > Chondrichthyes > Torpediniformes > Narcinidae > Narcine > Narcine bancroftii. The sequence continues at coordinate 114,374,719 of NC_091469.1, forward strand.
GTGGTAAATTATATTTACAAGTTTGCAGATGACACTAAGATTGGAGGCATTGTGGACAGTGTGGAAGGTTTTCAAAGCTTACAAAGAGATTTGGACCAGCTGGTAAAATGGGCTGAAAAATGACAGATGGAGTTCAATGCAGACAAAAACTGTGAGGTGTTGCATTTTGGAAGGACAAACCAAGAAAGAACGTGCATATTAAATGGTAGGGCACTGAGGAGTTGAATAGAACAGAGGGACCTGGGTATACAGACACATAATTCCCTGAAAGTGGTGTCACAGGTGTTTCGGGTTGTAAAGAGAGCTTTTTGGTATTTTGGCCTTCATAAATCAAAGTATTGGGAGTTGGGATGTTATGGTAAAGTCGTATAAACTTTGGTGAGGCCAAATTCGGAGTATTGTGTGTAGTTTTGGTCACCAAACTACACAAAAGTGTGCAGAGAAGATTTACTAGGATGTTGCCTGGACTTCAGTACTGAGTTACGGAGAAAGGTTAAACAGTGTAGGGCTTTATTCCTTGGAGCATAGAAGAACGAGGATAAAGATATTTAAAATTACAAGGGGGATAAACAAAGTCCATGAAGATGGGCTTTTTCCATTGAGTGTAGGTGAGATACAAACCAGAGGACATGGGTTGAGAGTGAAAGGGGAAAAGTTTAGGAGGAACTTCTTCACACAAAGAGTGATGGGTGGGGGGGGGGGGGGGTGGTTGTGGAATGAACTTCCAGCTGCAATGGTAAATATGGGCTCAATTTTAACATTTAAGAAGAATTTGGACAGGTATATGGATGGAGGGCTATAGGCTGGATGTAAGTCAGTGGGACTAGGCATAGAGGGGCTGAGGTGGCCTGTTTCTGTGTTGTAACTGTTCTATGGTTCTATCCTCAAATACACTTACCACTCAGGCCATGCCCTCTTTACCCTACTAATTGGGAAGGAGGTACAGGAGCCAAATGAACACCCAGCCGTACAAGGACATCTTCTTCCCCTCTGCTATCAGATTTCTGAATGAGCAATAAACCACAGGCACCACCTCACTTTTTCTTATTTTTGCACTAACTTGTTTATTTTTTAATATAATTCATAGCAATATTTGCACTTGCTGCAAAGAAATAAATATTGTGATTGTGACAATAAATTCTGAAATACATATTTTAGAAAACTATTATTACTAATGTACTTGAGGATTTGTACTGATCAGAAAATTCCAGCAATTATATAGTAACAAATCCCTACAAAACCCATGCATCTGGGTAACCACTGCATGTGGAAAAAGCTCTGAAAATAGACCATTCACATCCTTTGTGAATACAATAAAAAGAATGTTTAAATCAATGGCTGTAGAAATCTGTACTGTAGCACCCATAGTTTGGAGCTGATGGCTGCTTTCCAATTAACTAACAGATAGCCATGAGGACATGCATCAGATGAGCCACCACATTAATTAAGGCTATGACTTGGGTAACATTAATGTCTATTAGACATTTGCAGAGTAGACAGATCGTGAAGCTGCCAATTTGCAGCTTCATTCTCTAGCTCACACACATAAAGAAACCCATATAGTTAAATCTGTGTTCATTGCTGGAAAGTCCCCTTGAGAGGATATTCTGAAGGGATCATTGATTATTTATTTGTAGGTTGATTTCCGATGGCCAGAGGTTATGCTTCATAAAGATTTTGGACATGCTTAGCTTGATGATGCAGGTATTGAAGAGTTTAGTCCTGATTTCAAGATTCTTGTGGAAATTAGCAAGTTGCTAACATGGATGCATTAGAAAGTATCAATTAAATATTTTAAAATGTAATCAAATTTTGTGGAGTGTGTGTGTGTATGTGTTGATTGTCAGGTCAGGATTTATTTTCCATCTTCAAATGAAACATTTGAGAAGTTGAACTGCTACAGATTTTGTGATGATGGTACATATTGTTAACCATATAACCACTTAGAGCACAGAACAGGCCAGTTCGGCCCTACCAGTCCATGCCGTAACAAATCCCCACCCTCCTAGTCCCACCCTCCTAGTCCCACGCTCCTAGTCCCACCCTCCTAGTCCCACCCTCCTAGTCCCACCCTCCTAGTCCAAACCTCCTAGTCCCACTGACCAGCACCTGGTCCATACCGCTTTAGTCCCCTCCTATCCATGTAACGATCCAGTCTTTTCTTAAATGTAACCAATGATCCCGCCTCAACCACGTCTGCTGGAAGCTCATTCCACATCCCTACCGCCCTTTGCGTAAAGAAATTTCCCCTCATGTTCCCCTTATAATTTTCCCCCTTCAATCTTAAACCATGCCCTCTAGTTTGAATCTACCCCACTCTTAATTGAAAAAGCCTATCCACATTTACTCTGTCTGTCCCTTTTAAAATCTTAAACACCTCTATCAAGTCCCCTCTCAATCTTCTATGCTCCAGAGAAAAAAGCCCTAGTCTGCACAACCTTTCCCTGTAACTCAAACCTTGAAATCCTGTCAACATTCTCGTGAACCTTCTCTGCACTCTCTCTATTTTGTTTATATCTTTACTATAATTTGGTGACCAAAACTGTACACAATACTTCAAATTTGGCCTCACCAATGCCTTGTACAATTTCATCATAACCTCCCTACTCTTGAATTCAATACTCCGATTTATGAAGGCCAACATTCCAAATGTCTTCCTCACCACACCATCTACCTGAGTATCAGCCTTGAGGGTACTATTTACCATCACTGCTAAATCCCTTTGTTGCTCTGCACATCTCAATAGCCTACCATTTAATGCATATGACCTATTTAGATTTGCCTTTCCAAAATGTAACACCTCACACTTATCTAGTAAATTCCATCAGCCATTTCTCAGCCCACACCTCCAGCCTTCCTAAATCACCTTTTAATCTACGGTAATCTTCCTCACTGTCCACAACATCACCAATCTTTGTATCATCCGCAAACTTGCTTATCCAATTCTCCGCCCCTACTTCCAGATCGTTTATATATATAACAAACAATAGTGGACCTAGGACCAATCCCTGAGGAACTCCACTAGTCATCGGCCTCCAATTGGACAAACAATTTTCTACCACTACTCTCTGACACCTCCCATCCAACCATTGCTGAATCCATTTCACTACCTCCTTATTTATACCTAATGCCTCCACCTTTTTTCCTAACCTCCTGTGGGGATCTTTGTCAAAAGCTTTACTAAAGTCTAAATAGACAACATCCACAGCTTTCCCTTCATCAACTTTTTTGTAACCCCCTCGAAAAACTCAATCAGGTTTGTCAAGCATGATCTACCCCTTACAAAACCATGCTGATTACTCCCTATCAATCCCTGTACCTCCAAATAACTTACCCACCACAGACATTAGACTCACGGGCCTATAATTCCCAGGTTTACATTTGGACCCTTAAACAGCAGAACCACATGCACCGCCCTCCAATCCTTTGGCACTACCCTCATGGCCAGTGACATCCTAAATACCTCTGTTAATGGCTCCACTATCTGTCCACAAGCCTCCCTGAGTGTCCTTGGGAATATTTTGTCCGGTCCCGGAGATTTATCCACCTTTATCTTTTTCAACACAGCCATCACTACCTCCTTGGTTATCCTTATATGCTTCATGACCTCCCCACTATTTTTCTTCAACTGGTTCAATATTTTTTTTCCCCAAGTGAATACCGAGGCAAGGAAATCATTCAAAATTTCCCCCATTTCTTCTGACTTCTCGCTCAGCCTACCCTCACTATCTACAAGGGGTCCAATTTTATCCCTCACTAATCTTTTACTTTTAATGTACCTATAGAAACCTTTTGGATTTATTTTTACTCTGTCTGCCAAAGCCTCTTTGTGCCTTTTTTTGGCCTTTCTAATTTCTTTCTTAAGATTCCTTCTATACTCCTTGTAGTCCTCCTTCAAATTCTCAGCTCCCAGCTCTTTATACCTCTTGTACACCTCCCTTTTTCTCCTAACTAAATTTCCAATATTCCTCGAAAACCAAGCCTCCCTATGACTTCCAGCCTTTCCTTTGATCCTCACTGGGGCATATCTACTCTGTACCCTCAAAATTTCTTTTTTGAATATCCTCCATTTTTCATTTACATCCTTACCTGAAAATATCCTGTCCCACTCAATACTCCCCAAATCCCTTCTTATTCCTTTAAAATTTGCACTTCTCCAATCCAGAACCTCAACTTTAGGCACCTCGTTGCTCTTCTCTAAAACTACCCGAAAACTAACAGTTATGATCACTAGACCCAATTTGTTCTCCAACATTAATGTCTGATACTTGACCTAGTTCGTTCCCTAATAGGAGATCTAGTATTACACCGTCCTGAGTCGGTTCTTCTACTAATTGATTTAGAAAACAATCTTGAACACATTTAATGAACTCTAGCCCATCCAGCCCTCTAACTGTATGGGTATCCCAATCAATGTGAGGGAAGTTAAAATCTCCCATGATCACTACCTTATGATTCTCACACATCTATGTTATCTCCCTACAAATTTGTTCCTCTAATTTTCTTGGCCCATTTGGTGGTCTGTAATACACCCCTATTAGCACCCTCGTGCCTCCTTCACCCCTCAATTCCACCCAAACCGCCTCACTGGATGATCCCTCCAGACCATCCTGCCACCTCATGGCAGTAATGTCCTCCTTAACAAGCATAGCAACTCCTCCCCCTTTTTTAACCCCCTGATCTATCACATCTAAAACAAATGTATCCTGGAATATTAAGTTGCCAGTCCTGCCCCTCCTTTAGCCAGGTCTCACTAATTGCCACAATATCATGACCCCAAGTATCTGTCCATGCTCTAAGCTCATCTACTTTGTTCACTATGCTTCTTGCATTAAAATATATGCATTTCAGAGAATGACCCTCACATATATTCTCTTTTCTACCTTTTACCCTAATCTCCATCCTACCTTTGTTATCATTATTATTCCTATCTAGGTGGCCATTCTCCCTTGACACTGCTCTCACACTCTGTTCCCCACTCCGCTGCCAAACTAGTTTAAACCTTCCCCCATAGCTCTAGCAAATCTACTTGCCAGCACATTGGTTTTCCTCCAGTTCAAGTGGAGTCCGTCCCTCTTGTACAGGTCCGACCTTCCCCAGAAGAGATCCCAATGATCCAGAAATCTTATCCCTTGCCCCCTCTACCATCTCTTTAGCCACACATTCATCCTCCACATCCTCCTATTTCTACCTTCACTAGCGCATGGCACCGGCAGCTATCCAGAGATTACTACCTTGGAGGTCCTGTTTTTTAACTTCCTACCTAATTCCATATAATCCTGTTTCAGAACCTCATCCCCACTTCTAACTAAGTCATTGGTCCCCACATGGACCACGACTTCTGGCTGTTCTCCTTCCCCTTGCAGAATGCTATGAACTCGATCAGGGATATCCCTGACCCTGGCACCAGGGAGGCAACAGAGCAACCTGAATCCCTGATCTCATCCAACAAACCTTCTATCTGTCCCTCTGATTAATGAGTCCCCAACTATAAGTATCCTGTTCTTATCCCTCCTTCCCTTCTGAACCTCAGGGGCAGCCCCCATGCCAGAGACCTGACCCCCACGACTCGTCCCTCTTAGGTTGTTTGGTAGGAAGTTCCATGATGTAGACCAACCGAGTAGCTATTTTACTAGATAGTGTACAGCTTGGAGAAGAGCCTGCAGGTACTCTTTGGTGGTGGAGATGCTGTTGGTAAGTTATTGCAATGCATTTTGTAGGTGAAACAATCTAAACATACACTGTGTCATTGATAGGGGAATTTAATATTCAGGGTGATGGATCAAGTACCAACCAAGAAGCCTGTCTTGGCTGGAAAGGTATCAAGCTTGAATGTTATTGGTGCTACACACCAACAGGTAAAAGGAAAATATTCCATCATGCTCTCCAATTGTGCTTTGTGCGTAGATTTTAAAAAATACACTCGGTTGATGAGAAGTGAGTCACACACCAAAGAAAATCAGCTTATGATCTGTCCCTTGCTGAAGCTTTGACCAATGGAGTTGGATAGAGGGGAACTCAGTCACCGAAAATGGTTGCTCAATTTGAGGCTTATAAAGTGCATGTGGTTGTATTTTTTAAGGTTCAATGTCACACAGTATGGATGCTGGATACTTGCTGAGTTTCTCCAGCGTGTTTCTTTGTTGAACTTGACCCCAATATCTGCAGATTTTCTTGTTTAGCTCATTGTAACATCAGATATATCTATAAAATATAACATTTGCTTCACATTACTGTCTATTTTGAGGAAAGCTATGATGACCAGTTTGTCTCCTTTTTGTGGTGAAGATTGTATAGTCCTGAGATCCCGAGTGAGATGCCATCTGGAGCTATGCTCCTGATAGGATTACCTATTGCGGTAAGGTCAAAGGTGAGGTCCCTGACAAAGAATAATCCAACTAAGAACCCAGCAGTGGAACAGGCTGATGAATTTACTTCAAATTTAATGGCTGTGAAGGCGGACGAAGGCTACAACAAATCCATCAGCTCCAATCGTCGTGATGTCCATTCCACTGGAATTGGTTGGTTGATTTGTGAAGTATCATGCGCTTCTTGAAATGCAACATTAAATGCACATCAAACAAATACATGCATAGGTGTCTTCACTCTGTGGGCCATTTCCTCAAGTCTTTCAGCAATTGGTGGAGGGTGACGGGACCAGGCAACGTGATGGCTGGAAGCTCTTAGCCAAGAACTGGCATGAAATCAGTGAATACTTGATTCATTTGCTCAACATTTGGACAGAAGCAGTAAAATTGTTTGTCAGCAGTATTCGTGTCTGAGCAGTCCTATTTAGCATCCATTCTGCTCACCCTGAACTGGGAGGGGGCTAGAAAAGGTGCCCAAAAATGATCTGCTTCACCCCATCCTGTCTGGAAAGCTTCATCCAGAGGGATCACCATCATATGGTCGAAAAACCAAGGAACTATGAAGTTTGGAACCTGGAATATACAAACTCTGATCGATAACCCAATCTCAGACCGACCAAAGAGAACTGCCTTTGTTGACCAGGAACTCCAAAATTTCAGTTTTGACATTGTTGCTCAGAGCTGAAGAAGGACAACTAAAGGAAGAGAAAGGTCAATATACCTTTTTTTTGGAAAGGCCTTGATCTTGAGCAACTGAGGATCCATGAAGTAAGTTTTGCCATCCGAAATAGAAACCACTGAGAATTAACAAATATCTCCTGTCTCTGTGAATCCAGTTTATCAAGAACCAATGTGCCACCATCATGCCCCAACTCTGGACACTGAAGATGAAGTCAAGATGAACTATACCCAACTTGATGACGTCCTTTCCTCTGTTCCTAATAAAGTCTCTTGGGAGACTTCAATGCCAGATTCGGGAAAGATCATAGGCTCTGGACTGGAATAATAAGCAGCGAAGGAGTTGGAAAGGTCAACACCAGTGGAACACTTCTCACCAAATGTGCTGAAAACAACCTGATAATTAAAAACACTCTATTTCACTAGAAAAATAGGCAGAAAGTCTCCTGGTAGCATCTGTTGGCACCTCACATCATCGTATGAACTCTGGATCAACAAGATATACTGATAACAACTGCCGATGAGTGCTGGACAGACCATCGGCTCATCTTGTCCACCATGAGAATGAAGATTTGGCCCAAAAAGAAACATCAAAATCCGAACACTATTTAAAAAAAAAAATTCAATGTTGACATCTTCAAGGCATCAACCATGTCTCCAAGAACATTTGCCTCAACAAATTATACCATCTGAAGAAGACTGGAACTAATTGAAGAATGCTATCATCACCTCCTGCAAAAAAGCCATTAGGTTCAGGTCAAAAAACATCAGAATTTGTTTGATAATAACAAACTATTCCAACAATTCCTCGATGAAAAGAGTAAAGCTTTCATCATGTATAACAGTTTACAGCACGGAAACAGGCCATGTCGAGTCCGCGCCAGTTCATTTGAGCAACTCCACTAGCTCCCCCCTCCCACTTTCTGCCCTTAACCCTCCAAACCCCTCACATCCATGTACACCTCCAACCTTTTCTTAAATGGCAGAAGGGACCCTGCCACAACTCTCTTTTGGAAGATCATTCCATTCTGCCACCACTCGCTGCGTGAAAAAGTATCCTCTAATATTTCTTCTAAAGTTTTTCCCCCTTACCCTTGACTCATGCCCTCTTGTTCCAACCTCACCTGCCTTCCAGGGAAAGAGACTATTTACGTCTAGTCTATCTATTCCTTTCATAATTTTAAATATCTTTATTCATTTGAACATAGATGGCTGAGAAGGGATTTGATAAAGTCCCACTCTCTTTAATCTAGATGCTATAAGCCAGGCAACATTCTTGTAAATCTTCTCTGCACCCTCTCCACCTTATCTATATCCTTTCTATAATTTGGATACCAGAATTGAGCACAGTACTCCAAACCCACAGCATCACTTCCCAGCTCCTATACCCTACACTATGATTTATGAAGGCCAGCATACCATATACCTTAACCACCCTGTCTACATGGGAATCCACTTTCAATGAACTCTGTACCATAACCCCCAGGTCTCTACATTTCTCTGCGTACCTCAATGCATTCCCCTTAACTGCATATGTCCTATTCAGGTTATTTTTGCTGAAATGCAACACCTTGCACTTGTCTACATTGAATTCCATCTGCCATCTTTCAGCCCACTCTTCCAAACAAACCAAATCTTTCTGCAATCCAAGAAAACCTTCCTCACTATCCACCATTCCTCCTATTTTCGTATCATCTTACAAAATGACCAATAATTAGCGATCAAAGGAAACTTTATCAGGAATGGAAGGCTGCAGTCCAGAAGAGCACTCGAAACCTGAAAAAAAATCAATGGTGGAGGAAGAAAGCTCAGGAAATCCAACTAGCAGATGCCAATCACACTATTTTTTTTTCACGCAACTAAAGTTATTTTTGGCCCATCTACTTGCATCAAACCCTTCTCAAAAGCAAAGATGGTTCAACATCCTGAAGAGCAATGCTGACATAAATTTTCAATGGAAGGAGCACTTTGAAGATCATCTATACCAAACCATCTCATTTGACACGAATGTGATTAACATTCCAAAACAGGCCATCAACGACTCCTTAAGCAAAACACCAACACTTGAAGTCAAGGGAGCCATCAAAACCTTGGAGGAAAAAAAGTAAGGCTGCTGGACTCTGGAATACCAGCTGAGGTCTAAAAAAATTGGAGGTAACCTGCTTCATTACCAACTGCTTCAACTTCTCATCAAGATCTAGATAAATCAAGATGTTCCAGCAGACTTTAGAGACTCAGTAATTGATACCATCTACAAAAGGAAAGGTGATTGATCCAAATGTGGAAACTATCGTGGAATTTCTCTATTAGCAACAGCAGGAAAGATCCTCACTGGCATCATGAATAACCGACTCAAGCCTTCAGCCGATAAGATCATTCTGGAGACACAAGTGGCTTTAGACCATCACGTGGAGCAATCGACAAGATCTTCACAATGCAACAACTGCAAGAAAAATGTCGAACAACTTCAACATTTGTATATGGCATTCATTGACCTCACCAAAACTTTTGACTCGGTATCAAGGGAAATCCTATGGGATGTCCTGAATCCTGAGATTCCTCCATGATGGCATGTTTGCCACAGTCATGGTCAGCAATAATAATGAGCCTTTTCAAGTCCAATCTGGAGTAAAACAGGGATGTGTGATTGCCCCAACTTTGTTGACCATCTATATTGGAGCAATCATCCACTTTATCAAGGATGATCTACCCCAGAAATTGAAATTGTCTACAGAACTGATGGCAGACTTTCCAATCTTGCCCATCTCAAGTCCAAAAACAAAACATCTACAAGTTCCCTCAGCGAGTTCCAATATGCAGATGTCAACAGTGTTGTAGCTTTGTCACAGAATACCATGTACAACAGATTCTGACTGCCTTCGACTGTGCATACACAAAACTTGGACAAGAAGACTTAAATCATCTACCAATCATCACCAACTGAGACAAATTCAACTTGGTGAAACAACCCTGGAAAATGGGGACAACTTTCCATAGCTTGGAAGTCACCTCTTCCAATGTTGACTTTAATGATGAGATCCAACATAGTCTCGAATGCACTGGAACAGCTTTTGGAAATCTCCCAACAAGAGTCTTTTATGAATGTGACATTTGAATGGACACTAAAATCTTAGTGTACAAAGCAATGCTGATCCCAGCATTTCTGTATGCATCAGAAACCTGGGCAACGTACTGAACATCTGAAGACACTTAACGCAGTCTTAAAACATCTTAAATATCAGCTGGGAAGATGGAAGCACTAACATCAATGTGCAACAAGCATGAAGCCTATGTCATTAAGAACCAATAAAGATGGAGCAGTCATGTTGTTTGGATGAAAGATGAATGTCTGCCAAAACAAATCTTATATTCCCACCTTAAAGCCAAACGTAAAAGAGGTGGCCAACAGAAGAGATTCAAAATCGTCTTAAAATCCAACATGAAGAAATTTAACATTGACATCAATAATTGGGAAACCAATGCCAAATACAGGAAACTCTGGCAAATGATCATCTGAGAGGGAGCAGCAACTTTTGAAGCCTACAGATGTGCAGAACTCGAAGGAAAAAAAAAGTAGTGAAATAGAAAGAGAGGCAGCAACAACCAAAGCCTGATCTGCCATCTAGGATGACTTTTCCTGAATGCAGAATATCTTTCAAAGCAAAGATTGGTCCATAAGCCACTTGAGACCCCATAAGTAGATCAATGGAACAGAGTCCATCATCCTCCACCTCAATGAGATCAAGCATCTCCATACAGATGTCAGAAGGCCACGTTCAGATGCTATGCAGCCAATGAGGTGAATTTGTTTTGTAATTGTAACCACACTGCAGAATATTTCTGTTGAATACAAGAATATATTATAAACTGTTCTTAATAACATAATAAAAACAATGAAATGTTGGAGGAACTCACCTGGTCTGTTCCGCATCAATGGGAGATAGATATATTGCTGATGTTTCAGGCCTGAGCCCTCTTTCAAGGAAAAATCAGAAAAGGCAGAAGCAGGTTATATCAGAAAGTCTCCGAATCCAAACAATGGGGGAGGAATCCAGACCAACAAAAGGTGTTAAATGGATGTGACAAAGTAGAATTTATCATATCTATGCAAAATAGGGAATGAAGAGACGATGGGGGTGGGGGGGGGGGGGCCAGAGGAGTCTATATTAATGCCATTCAGTTTGAGGGTGTCCAGTCAGAAGATGAGGTGTAGTTCCTCCAATTTACAGGTGGTCTCAGTCTGGCAGTATGAGTCCATAGCCAGACATGTCGGCAAGGGAACAGGATGGAGAATTGAAATGGGCTCTGACCTCAGTAGAGGCCTCACTTTCGTCCCCCTTTGCCCACTTCTTAATGAGTTCAACATATGACATGATGTTGAAATCTTCTTCCGTCGTCTGTTTTCATGCTTCCTCAACTATGATTCTTTCCCCCGCCCCCTACACACACTATAGATCCCTTCTCCTGCTTTAAAACGCTTACCTCTTCGGGATACCTCATTCTGGTCTTTATATTTCCAACTTTTTCCATGATATCAACCATAATGACTTCACTACTCCCCTCATTCATTCCAATCTCACCCTCTCGGAACACCTGGCCCTCCACTCTCTGTACCAATCCAAACCTCACCATCAAACCTGCAAGCAATGGTGGCACTGTTGTTGTCTGGCACAGAATGTCTATTTGGCTGAAGCCAGATGATAACTTTTGTACACCTTCTCTTACTTGCGCCTCCAACAGGTCCCTATGAAAACTCATCAAACCACTGTATCACCCACCATCTCTGAATTCATCACTTCTGGTCATCTCCCTGGCACAGCGTCCAACGTTATAGTTTACCACCCCATACCAGCCTCCAACGTTATAGTTTACCACCCCATACCACTAATTTTTACCCCCTACCAAAGATGCACAAACCAAATTGTCTCAACAAACCCATCATGTCCATGTGCTCCTTCCCACAGAATTGGTCTCTGCTTACCTTGACTCTGTTTTGTTCCCCCCCACGCCCCCCCACCCCCCCCCCCCCCGTTCAGTCCCTCTCCACCTACATCCGGGCATTTTACATGCCCTCCATCACTTCAACAATTTCCAGTTCCCTGAACTCTATTGCCTCCATGGATATCCAATCCCTAAACACATTCATTCCCCATACTGAAGGCCTCAAAGCCCTTTGTTTCTTTCTGGACAATAGAACCAACCAGTCCCCCTCCACAACCACCCTCATCTGGCTGGAAGAACTTGTCTTCCCCTCAATTATTTCTCAGACTCATCCCACTTTCTACTCATGATGAGCTCGGTGACTTCATCCACTTTGCTGCCAACTTTCACCCTGACCTATATTTACTTGATCCATCTCTAGCAACACTCTCCCTTTCCTCTGTCTCTCTGCCTCCATCTTGAGTGACAAACTCTTGACAGACATCTTCTATAAATCCACCAACTCCCACAGCTACCTCAACTAAACCTCTTCCCACCCTGTCCCCTGTAAGGATTCCATTTCATTCTCTTTGTTGCATCTGCACCCAAGATGAGGATTTCCATGCTAGATCATCAGAGATGTCCTTCAAACAACTTGACTTTCCCTCTTCTACCATCAACTCAGCACTCACCTGCATTTCCTCCATTTGACCTGGCCTCCTCCACCCCCTCGCACAATAAGGACAGGATTCCTCTTGTCCTCACCTACCACCCCACCAGCCGCAACATCCAACACATCCTCCTCTACCATTTCTTTCACCTACTACATGATCCCAGCACTAGCCACATATTCCCCTCTCTGCCTTTCACAGGGACTGCTCCCTCCGTGATACCCTTGTCCTCTCTTCCCTCCCCACTAATAGTCCTCTTGTGGCCTACCCCTGTGACTGCAGGAGATGCTCCACTTGTGCCCACACCTCTGCCCTCAGCACCATTGTTTAATTTTATTACAAACATAAATTACATATTTCAATAATGGGTTATTTGTTTTCCTTTTAATTAATTTAAAATTCCATTTATAAATAAATTCTTCTGCCATCTCTACTATGAAGAAAAAAGCAGCAACGAAACAAATATGCGCAGCTAAATAATTTTTTTAAAATCTGGTAATGTTAACCCTCCCTCTTCATTAAGTTAATTAAGTGTTAAATTATCCAGGTTAATTTATCCATGGAATTTCTAGAAACTTTGCCTGACCAAAGGAATGAATGAATATGTCCATTAAAAAATTTATTAGGTAGTGGGATAGGTAAAGGATTGAAAAAAGTATTGTAGTCTCGACATTATCTTCATATTTACACAATTTACTCTGCCCAATAATGTGCTAGACAAGTTTATCCCATTAACACCTTTTGTTGGTCTGGGTTCATCTGCTCCAAAATGGCCACACAAGGTTCATCTGCTCCAAAATGGCCACACAAGGTTCATCTGCTCCAAAATGGCCACACAAAGTTCATCTGCTCCAAAATGGCCACACAAGGTTCATCTGCTCCAAAATGGCCACACAAGAAGTTAGATGAGTATATGGATGTGAGGGTGTTGGAGGGTTATGGGCAAAGGAGTGGGTAGGTGGCACTAGTAGAGTTTCACATAAATTGGTGCGGACGAGAAGGGCCGATATGGCCTGTTTCCGTACTGTAAATTGTTATATGGTTATATGGATTCCTCCCCCATTGTTTGAATTCTGAGACTTATTGATATATCCTGCTTCTGCCTTTTCTGATTTTGTTTTTTTCCCCCTTTGAAGAAGTGCTCAGGCCCAAAATGTCACCAACATATCTTTGTCTCGTATAGATGCTGAATAGACCAGCTGAGTTCCTCCAGCATTTTGGTGTTTTTACTGCAATCACAGCCTCTGCAGCCTATCATTTTTTTCCGAATTCCATAATAGTTAAGCATTCATAGACTTACATTACCATTAATTTTGGAGAGAACAATAACATCATTGAATTATGAAAAATGCAGGAATTGAGAGAGCAGAGATTTTTAGCCCTAATAAGATTTTGCATTCACTGCTGAAGGATGACAAAGCATCTTTGCAGACCCTGATGCACAGACAAAAATGCACAATACACATGAAGATCACAAAATAATCCAAATAAATATATGTAAATATTTAGGATGATTGTCATGGTTACAGAAGACTTTTATCAGTCTCGCAGCCTATGGGAAGAAGCTATTCCCCAGCTTGGTCATCCTGATGTTTGATTCTCCTGTACTTTATTTTTTTGTAGTAGTGGGTTGAAAATACTGTGCACTAGATGGAAAGGGACCTATAATTTCTTGAGCCCTCTTCAGATAGCACTCCTAGTAAATGTCTTCTGCAGAGGAAATGGAGATCCCAGTGATCACCTCAGCTGGTTTAATGATCCTTTGCAGTTACCATAATGATGCAGCCAGCCAGACAGAACACTCTCCATTGTTCTGTAAAATGTTATCAAGATAAGGACTGGTAGCCTTGTCCTTCTCAACCTTGTTAAGTGCTGTTGCACCTTCTTAATTGTGAGTCTACGATAGGTCATCCTTTATAAGTGCACCAAAGAAATTTGTGCTCTCCACTCTCTCCAGAATGGAACTATTGATGTGTCGTGGAGAATGGTCAGCACCGTGACGAGAAGCAGGCTGAACAAACAGCCCAGAGGTTGCCAGAGCTTAACGTGATAGGACTTGAGGTTTTGCTGCCAATCTGGAGAGCAAACCCTGGTCTTTCCATCAAGAAGTCCAGAATCCAGTTGTACTTCCTAATCTGTAAACCTTTGTTCAGTCATGACAAAATATGAAGGATGAACTATTGCCATAAAATGATAAGGAAGGAGCCTCACAAGGCCACTAGCTCTGGCAATAATTAGCAGGAAGTATGTGCTTCAGTGACTTTTATACATTTTTTATAAACTGAATTTTAAGCAATGAAAATGCATGTGGAAAGGTTGTAGCTCTCAAGCTTCTGGGTGTTAATTATAACAAAATCCAAGCAATGGCAAAGTTTGGATAATGTCCTTGATTGCATTGACAGTCTCAATACTTGCTTTTTAGTTGAAGATAACTTTTTTACACACGAAGTAAAATAACTACCTGTGATTCCTCCGCTGCAATTTGAAATGTTTCAATGAAACAGGAAAAACTCCCTCATTGTTTTTGATTTCATATTTTTAATATTTAATGATGCAGACAAGGATAGAGGTGCTCGCCATCTTACTTTTAGAAAGTTGGCAGACTAAATTGACTGAGATCCTCCTTTGGCTGTTTGTTTTTAATTGAATTTTTTTTTTACACAGACGGGGAGAGACACATGACTGTAACTAACTAATCCTAAATCTATACCCCCTAAAGTTTTATTTTAAAAAAGAGAAAAAGCTGCGGGGATGCCTTAAACCGCCAAAAGGGTAACAGTTATAGTATGTTGGTGATTTGCCTTGTATGTAATCTCCAGAAGAGACTACAAACACTTTGTACGTTACATTTCTTTTCTTTGGCTTGGCTTCGTGGATGAAGATTTATGGAGGGATAATGTCCACGTCAGCTGCAGGTTCATTTGTGGCTGACAAGTCCGATGCGGGACAGGCACACACGGTTGCAAGGGAAAATTGGTTGGTTGGGGTTTGGTGTTGGGTTTTTCCTCCTTTGTCTTTTGACAGTATGTTACAAACAAAATAGTAAATCACTGTATTGTTTTAAACATTAATAAAATGTTGCACTCTTGTATGAAATATTTTAAACTTCCATTTTCAAAAATTGCATCTAATCTTGAGGTTCAAGCATGATCAGGTTTGGGTCATCTATTGAGTGTAACTGGGAGGGATAGAGACCTTCCATCTTGGCAAAATGCATCTTCTAGCAATCACATGGCAATCTGACACCAATTATCAACTGTTCTCTATCACCCCACCAAATAAAGGTGTCATGGGATGAGGTTGAATAGTAGCCAAGAAAATATGGGGAAAAGGCATTAAAAAATTTCCTTCCACTAGTGATCGAATGCTGAACAGGACCAAAACATATGAAATAAGGAAGCAAACCCCATTACCACATCTGTCACATACAGGGTTGATAGTAGGAAAAATCCTAGCTGCTTTATCTTGAGATAAATGTGCTCTATGTACTGAATTAAATAAATAAATAATGTGTACAAATGGAAGAGGAATAGACCAATTTTAAACACTTAGTCTTTATATCCTCAGAAAGAATAGTTTGTAGGTCACTCTTCCAAGCACTCTTAATTTTATTCATAGAAACCTAATGTATTTTAGAAATTAATCCATAAATGAAATCTATTAAACCCTTTTGACAAAGATTTAACCAGAAAAATAAGTTACTTTGGCACTCTTCATTACCTCATTCCTCATACCAATAAATGTCAACGTTTTGGCAACTGTCCCAAATCACACAGTCTATGTGCACTCTACTCTTTTTCATTCACACAGTTGATTTTTCAAGGTCACTAATCAGCATGTTTCTTGCCTCACTGTTGCATCAGAAGAGGTAGACACGGTTGTAAAGAAAGCTTTTGGCATCTTGGCCTTCATAAATCAAAGAATTGAGTATAGGAGTTGGAATATTATGGCAAAGTTGTAGAAAGCATTGGTGAAGCCAAATTTGGAGTATTGTCTGCGGTTCTGGTCACCTAACTACAGGAATGATATTAGTAAGATCGAAAGAGTGCAAAGAAGATTTACTTGGATGTTGCCAGGTCTTGAGGAGTTGAGTTGCAGGGAAAGATTAAACAGATTTGGACTTTATTCCTTGGAGTGTTGAAGAATGAGGGGAGATTTTGGAGGTTTACAAAATTAGGAGGAGTATAGACAGAGTAAATGCAAATAGGCCCTTTCCATTGAGATTAGGAGAGATAAATACGAGAGGACATGGCTTTAGAGTGAACGGGGAAAGGTTTAGGAGGAACTTCTTCACTCAGAGTGGTGGGAGTGTGGAGTGAGCTGCCATCTGACATGGTAAATGTGGACTAACTCTTAAGATTTAAGAATAAATTCGATGAATACATGGATGGGAGAGGTCTGGAGGGTTATTGACTGGGTCCAGGTCAGTGGGTCTAGCAGTATGATATTTCAGCAGACTAGAAGGGCTTAATGGCCTGTTTTCGGTGCTGTAGTGTTCTATGTTTCTACTTCATAATGCTACACCCTAATAGCTGGTCAGAAGTTTAATGCCAATCTTCCTGCTGATTAATATACAAAAGTGCTGGAGAAGCTCAGCAGGACCTGCAGCGTCCATAGGAGACGGAGATGTATAACCAAAGTTTGGGGTTTGAGCCCTTGGTGAGTCAAGAAATTCTTCAGAGTCTATTCGGTAGCCTCGAGTTTTGGAATTATAAGAACTTCCAGCCTTGTATAATACCAAGATCATCAACCACATGAATGATATTTCTATCTCTTGTGTGGAAGTTTTAATCACTGGACTCCTCTGTAAGGATTATCAATAAAGCTACAGGATTTGTCTATTTGATGTTTCTGTGTACACTTGGAAAGCCCGAGGAACGCTGCTGCTATCTCTGTGGTTTCATTTAATCTGAGCCATTGGGATTGACAGGCAGCTTCAGACAGAGAATCATTGCCAAGGTAAGAAGGTTCTGGAAGGTTGAAGCCTCATTTAAATATAGGAAAAGTGCTGCTTCTCAAGTTCTCATTTCAATTTAGTCCCATGCTCCAGAGCTTTGGCCACTTGATGAGGAAGGCGGGTTACTCAGAGGATTTCCTGGTCTGTTTGCTCCCAGCCCTAGCCAAGTTGGCCATTCACTGATCCGTCTCATCTAGTAGTTTTCAACTGGTGGGCACAGCGCGTTTCCTTGTGGGAAACATCCTCAGTCCGCCACTGCAGAGAATGAGCTGGGATATCATATAGCGCGCGCGCGTGCGGTAGTAAACAACAGCATTACACACTGTTACACGTCCCTGAACACAGCGAACTGGCACAGTTGAAAGTTGGAGCAGTACAAGACCAGCAGCCCTAAAATGGTGCTGGCCAAGCTGTCCAGCTAACAGATCAATAACAGGCTGGGGAAGAAGGGTATTCACATGCAAGAATGCTCCCGCCCGCTATTGTAATTCAAGCGGCTGATGTCAGCCAATCAAACAAAATTCAGGAACTCCAACTGTATAAAAGGAACCTTTCCAGCCTCCATAAATCTCAAAGTTTAACCTCCCACATTGCGAGTGTGTGTGTGTTTCTTTGCAGCAGTCGGCTACAATACTTTAGATTTTAATAAGTGTTTCTTACAGAGCTACCTTTGACTTGAAAATATTACTCAAGTCAATGCCACTAGTGGGCCATGGCATGTTCAGTTGGAAGCCGGGTAGGCCTTAGACCAAAAAGGATGAGAACTACTGGTCTAGGCAGTGGACAGTCAAGGATTGGGTTGGCCTGACTGCCGGCCCATCTTATGAGAGTTACATCTGTACCCATGTATCTTTAGAGAAGGAGTATGTAGTGTTCTTGGGTACAATGGGGGCTTCCAAGACCAGTGGGCACCAAAGAGTTCTAGCGTGCTCTATATAGTGATGACCATGTTGTAATTTGAATGTAAATGGTGTGTAATTGAAGTATTGTAATATTTGTGATCTTTTGTTAAAAGGAAAATAAAAAGAAGGTTGTCAGTACTTTGTTATGGCCGCACAGACACACAGGGGTTGCTGTATTCCTCAGTTGCTACTGCTTAGTTGTCGCAATGAACTTTATTCAAATTTAGTGGAGTTTTTACTCTCAACAAGCATCAAGATTTCCAGAGGAGTCAATAGTGCAGTGTACTTCATTTTGTGTAGAATGTAAGTGAGACATTGGAAATTGTACACAGAAGTGCTGATTAGTGAGTTTAGGATATCAATCCCAGGGCAGTCTCTGTAATTCCCCACCCACTACCTATGTGCCTTGGCTTGGAACCTTTGGTGTTCTCAAGTGAAGACAACGTATGCATGGAGCAGAGAACATTGCCGAAATCTCACTTTTTTTCAGAGTACTTAAAGTATTCTGAAATACTTGCACAATAGAAGAATGGCATTAAGTTGGAAAGGGTGCAGAAATGATTCACAATGATGTTGCAGGGTCTGGAGGGTTTGATATCAAAATGCGAGCAACAGGATAATCATCCCTCTTGTGTTCACTTGGTCTCTTTTCTCAGAGGTTCCATGTCACTGTAAGCTACCACATTCCCTGGACCTGTTCCTAGCTCTTAGTAGGATCAGTGCCTTACTTCTTTTCCTGTGGTTGTTGTGTGTCTTAATGCATAATTGAGAAGGTTTCTACTCTCTGTAAAGTGGGTGACCATATTTCTATTCTTCAGTAGGTCCCTCCATGGTTGTGGTTGTGTGTCCCTCTTAGAGTTGGGGAGTAATGTGGGCCAGGTGATGAGTCTACATTCAATGTTTCTGGAGGGTGATCCACCCCATTTCAGGGGTTAGGGGTGTGGGGCTGAGGGGCTCAGTTTAGGTGTGGGGCTCAGTTTAGGTGTGGGGCTCAGTTTAGGTGTGGGGCTCAGTTTAGGTGTGGGGCTCAGTTTAGGTGTGGGGCTCAGTTTAGGTGTGGGGCTCAGTTTAGGTGTGGGGCTCAGTTTAGGTGTGGATTCCTGTCTCTTAGTGGAAGCAGTGCCTTACTTCTTTTCCCATGATTGTTGTGTGTCCTGATGCATCCTGGAACAAGTTTCTATTCACTATTAAGTGGATGACCCTATTTCTGTTCTTTAGTTGGTCCCTTCATATCTGGGGTTGAGTGAGCTTGGGATATCAATCCCAGGGCAGTCTCTGTAATATGCATTCACTACCTCTATGCCTGTGGTGTTTTCAAGTAAAGATGAAAGGTATTTTCAAATAAGGAAACTACCTACTTGTAAAGGTGGAGATTCTTCACCCTATGGCTTCTGAATGCGCCATGCCAGAGCATAATTGGCAGAGTACTGCACTCCACCACCTGACCCGAATATGCAGCCAGTGCAAGGGGCTGGTTAGGGGTGGGATGATGTTGCTGTCAGCCCGCAACCCATCTTCCCCACTCACCCCTCTCCCTCCATGACACCCTGAAGGCAGGAGCTGTCAGAGCTGACGGCGGCCATTGGGGGCAGCTACTGCGGGTTGTGACAGCTTCACTGGGCTGCTTCGGTCTTCAGGGCTGCTCTCTGAGGCTCAAAGCATGGAAGAGCAGTGGCTGTCGTCCCTACCCATAATTCCCCCCCACGCAGCTGGAACCATTCTGGAAACCACAAAGCAGTTCCAGCTGTGTGGAGGATTATGGGTAGGGAAGACAGCCATTGCTCTGCTGCGTGTTTATGATAGGTGGCGCTGTGGCACCAGTTGTCCCACCTCTATTGGCTCCAGTAAAGACTACAAGGTGCCTCTCGATATGAATGGGATGCTGGAGCAGACTTTTAGGGCTGCTGTCTCAAAGGTAAGTTTTAAGTTTTAGATCCACTCTTGTAGCTGGCTCCAGGTGGAGGCCTGACATGAAATGGCCATAAGTGTGCATGGAGCAGAGAACATTGCTGAAATCTTACTTTTCTTGCTGTAAAACTCTATGACGTTCAAGAAATCTCGACAGGAACTTATCTGCATGGAATGCTGTAGACCAAGTGCTGATGTATGGGATTACTACTGTTGGGTAGCTGATCATCAGCATGGGCCTTAATAGGCAGCAGGGCTTGTTTCTGACCAATCACAGGGACCCCAAAGACCATCTAATGAATCCTAAATCCTTGACATTGCCAGCCAAGTTCTTTCCATTCTGCCACCTGTTCTTCCCATTTTTCCACCTCTCTGAAGACTGTCCCCTCTCCCCAGTGATGGCAAGGATACACTGAAGGTGCTAGATAATGCTGAACTATCAGTATTCTCTGGAAGGTACTACAGGCATCCCTGGAGTATTGCAAACATAGGAAGTGCATTTTGTCTATCTGATAGCACTCTCCAGTATACACCAAGTCCTGTTTGACCTATATTACCGGTAGAACTCACTAAATGTGTGCTGACATAAACCCTTCTTAGCTGCTTCACTCATAGTAGAGCCATGTATGCCCCGCCATCCAATACCTCATCTGCAATTTCATCAGACTGCAGGGATAAATATCAAGTGCTCATGTGGCCCCTTAAAAAAAAATGCTGCAGCAATAAATGGGATGCTGAACTTCCCTGTGATTAGCCTATGATATGTCTTGACCAAACTGACTTTACTGCCTTTCAGCTGCCAATGTTCAAAATGACCACCATGTAGTAGAAGTAAAAGCACAAAATGCTGGAGAAGCTCAGCTACATAAAGACCAAAGGACGCCCTTTATGTAGCAACAGTAAAAATACATAACTGACGTTTTGGACGAGCCTTTCATCAAGGTATGAGAAAATGCTGCCAGGCATCCAAAGGGAAGGGGGAAGGGGGAGGGGGGTGTCAAAGGCAGAAGATGATTAGGTGAAGAAAGGAGGGAGGGGACAGCAGCAGTGAGGGAGAGGTGGGATGGCTGGGTGGGTAAGGGGAAAGGAGGGGAGAACAAGAAAGGGGGAGGGAAAAGAAAAGATGATCAGATTTAATAAAAAGCATAAAAGTCAATGTCAATGCTAATGCTGTCTGGCTGGAAAGTGCATAGACAGAAATGAAGGTGTTGTTCCTCCAATCTGCAAGTGGTCTGGGTGGGAGAGTACATAAGGCCATGGACACACATGTGAGTCTGCGAATATGATTAGGAATTGAAATGCTTGGCTACTGGGTGGTCACTGTTGTTGTGGGTGGAGAGGAGGTGCTCAGCGAAGCAATCTCCCAATCTGCAATTAGTCTCTCCGATGTAGAGAACGCCCCAAAGAGAGCACTGGATGCAGTAAATAAGTCCTGTGGATGCACAAGAGAAGAGTTAGTTCACTTGAAAGGCCTGTTTAGGGCCCTGGACTATGATGATGGAGGAGGTGTAGGCACAAGTATTGCACCTCCTGCGGGTGCAGGGGAAGATGCTGCGGGAGCAATGGATCGGGAGGGATAAGTGCACAAGGGTATCATGGAGGAAGGCTGAGAGGGGAGGAGAAGGAAAAATGTATCTGGTGGTGGTAGAAATTCGGGTGGATGATGTGTTGAATATGGAGGCTGGTGGGGTGGTAGGTGAGGATGAGGGAGATTCTATGTTAGTTGTGTCTGGGGGCAGAGGGGGCCAGGGCAGATGAGCAGGAAATGGAAGGGATGTGGGTGAGGGCTGAGTTGGTAGTGGTGGAGGGAAAGCCATATTTGTGGAGAAGGCAGATATTTCAGAAGATCTGGATAGGAAGACCTCATCTTGAGAACAGATGTGATGAAGAAATTGAGACAAAGGGATGGTATGAGGAAGTGTAGTCCAGGGTAGTTAGGGGAGTTGGAGGGTTCATAGTATATGTTAATGGAAAGCTAATCTCCTGAGATGGAGATAGAGATTCAGGAAGGGGAGAGTATTATCGGAGATGGACCAGGTGAGTTTTAAATCTGGGTGGAAGTTGGTCGTGAAGTAGATGAAGTTGACAAGCTCATCGCATGAGGCAGCCCCAATGTAGTTGTTGATATACTGGAGGAAGAGTTGGGGATCTTGCTTGTATTGGATTTCTCCACAAAGCCCACAAACAGGCAAGCATAGCTGGGATCCATGCAGGTACCCATGGCTACTCCTTTGATTTGGAGGAAGTGAGATGAGTTAAAGGAGAAGTTATTTAGAGTGAGAGCTATGTAGTAGATGCTACTCAATAAGTATTTGACCTGCAAACACCAATTGTGCAGTGTTGTGGGTTTGTCATCGATAGATAAAATTTCTCATACAAATGGTCAAACTTTCAGACACGAGAAATGTCAAAATCCAAACACGTGATGCTTTAAACTATAGAATTTCACAATTCATTTTCTTGTCAATTTTTTCGAATGGCGTCTCTCATTTTTTTTCCTTTCCAACAAGACATTAATTTAGTAGAAAGATGCTATTTTGATTGAGATGGCTGTATGGGCTGTATTCCCCAATATTGTAGGCAATTTAGTTGAGATGGCTGTACTATCAACCATGTACTGAATTTGGATGTTTAATTGAGCTAAACAGCAATATATTTTTAAAAATCTACACTTTTTAAACACAACGACACATAGACATTTCAAGAAAGCCAGTTCTATCTTAATATTCGAAGTAACACACAAACAAGATGCCCACTGCTGATTTCAACAATAAATTTAAAATTTTAAACTGCTGGTCACCAGCCTTTGTGCCAGTGGTTAGGATGAGTGACTGCAATCTTACTTCAATCTTACACAGTCTGATAAAAACAGAATACTGGCTGATTATAATCAGTCTCAATAAGTGGAGGGTGTTGTATACCATGCAAGTTATGAGTCTTGCAGTAGGATTTTGTACTGTTACAATTTGCTCTCTGATTATATAAAAACATTCTGGTTCATTAAAGCAACTAACCTGTCATCATAAAACAGCACAGACCCCGATTTACCATTGCAAAAACACAGAAATTTGCAAGTAAAATTGTAAAACCAGTCACAGCAATGCACATATTCTATTTGTGACATCATATTGACAGCAAAACCTGCAAAAATCCTTGATACCCTGGCAAATTTCCAGTAACTGATAAACTCACCATCACATTTCCTAATATTTATCTAATACCAAGACATTATGTTCTCTTCAGGAAAAGGTGAAAATAAGCATCAAATGAATGCAATGCTGAGGACCTGTCTATTTTATAGTCTGATTTAACACAATTTCTGTCCTAATTGCACGTTACAATAATGTAAATATGCCTGGAGGTGTTGAGCAGCAACCTGCAGGGCAGAGCATTGACTGGAAGGGAAGTTTTATTTCTGCACCCATTTTCACTGAAAGGATTGGAATGTGCTAGCTTTCAGGGAGCAGCAGAATGGATCAGGCACAAGTTCTTGGATGAAACTTTAATGGAGGAAGTCGAAAGGAAGTGGAACATCCTGTATGCAAATGGCAGAGTTCATCATCCTCCACCTTCTCTCCCTCACGGTAGCTGGTGCTTCTACTTCTGGACACGTGTCCTCTTTCCCCTTCCTCTAGCAGAGACAAAGGAACACCAATTAAGATGCCAGTCTTCATGCCCTGCAGCAAGATCCAAGAACAAATAGCTGCAGATGCTGGATATCTGAAATAAAAACAGATGATGTTGGAAATACTCAACCAGTGAGGCAGCATCAGTGGTAAAACAAAGTCTGCAGACCTTGATCAGCTGCAATAAAATTCACCAAGACAATGGTATTTTAAGAACAATAATGATTTTTATTGTTACCTATTAATAACATAAACCCTTCTTACTTATCTTTAATTTAATCCCACTATGCACAAATATATATATATATGTGTGTATGTGGCAGGTCCCAAACCATTACAGTTTAGGCACAATCTTGAAAAGTTTATTTTTAAAGTTCAATCTCAGAAATTTTTCATGTTGAAACTCAGAATCTCTACTGTTGTTCTCAAAATTCATGACTTCTTGTAAAGTTGCATTCAGAGAATTGTTTCTTCATTTGAATGATTTCCCTCTCTTGCATGTAGGAACTTGTTTTACCTGTTGATTTCCCACCCAGGCAAGGGGTTGCATGAAGTGACCATTTAAATATGCGTATGATAGAACTGCCCTCTTTTGACAAAGAGACAGCGAAGTAGCTCTTCCTTTTCAAAGCTACTGATTCTGTGAACCTTTCATGACAAGGAGAATCCAACACAACAATGCCTCTCTCAGTGAAGGCTGCTGCATTTCTGACTTCAATTGAGGACTGGTGCAATATTAAAGATGCCTTCTTGGAGGCGTAATCACAGAACATGACATCACTACTGGTTCTGTTTGAAGTCTTATCTCTTCCAAAAGTATGAGTTAATAGTTCCTATTTGTCTGCTCAGGTCACAAGCACATGGCTTTGTGTGTACACAGATCATTGAAGCAAAAGCCAGCTTGTTTGAACAGATGCCATCATTCAGCATTGTCTTTAGTTTCAATGAAGAATCACTTCTGACTTTATTGCTCTGTTTACCAGATGCTTAATCTCTGAAAGATCTGCCATCTCAAAGTGTTATGTCTGTCCTTCCATGCGTCCAACCCATAAAGTCCCCTTACTAAAAAGTACAATATATTTTAACTAAAGAATAATAATATAATTCTGTAGCACAGTGGTTGAAGTAAAAACACAATGCTGGAGAAACTCAGCAAGTCAAGCAATGTACTTTATATAGCAAAGATACTTATATTTTTAAAAATTTAAATGTAGATATGCATCCTGGTAACAGGCCCATTCACCTCATTAGCCTGTGCTGACCAATTGAGCTATCACCTCCAGCACATTTTTAAGGATGGGAGGAAACTATAGCACCTAGAGGAAGCCCACGCAGACATGGAGAGAACATGCAGACTCCTTACAGACAGCACAGGATTTGAATCCCGGTCCTGGTCATTGGCATTGTAACAAAGTTGCGCAAACCGGCACTCTATAAAGATACATAACCAATGTTTTGGGTTTGAACCCTCCATCAATGAATGGACAAATCATTTAAGATTTTAAATTTTGCAGAGCAGAAGGACTTACGTACATGGTGAACTATGTGGTCATTAAATGACTTGAAAACAAACAAGATGAAAAATCAGGGAGTTTCCAGACATTAAGCCACTGTGGCTCAACAAAGTTTGGTAGGGTGAAAGATCCTGGTACAAGCTGGGACACTAACAGAAGAGTTGAAGAATTTTAGATTTGTCAGACCTTCAGAATTCTAAAAAGAAGCCAGAAGATGAAAGAATAATCAAGATGCACATCTCCAAATAATACAAGTTGTGTCGCTGAATTTCAACTAGGCACAAGAGATTGTCGGCCTGTTTTGAATCCAAGAATTCTTCAAGACCTATTACCTGCAACAGAGAAAGACACACATGAAGGAAAACTGCATTACAATTCACAAAACAGACAGGTACATGCATATGATCAAGAAAAAGTAGTCAGGAAACAATCTGCATATAGAAGTTGACCCCACAGTCTACATTAGTTAGGGAAGGACCTGCATCTGCAAAACCACTTGCCAAATCATATGACTGTTTATCTTAAATTTAAGTGGTTCTCAACCTTTCTTCTCCACTCACGTACCACTTTAAGTAATCCCTATGCCATGGGTGCTCTGTGATTAGTAAGGAATTGCTTAAGGTGGTATGTGAGTGGGAAGAAAAAGGTTTGAAAACCACTGTTTTAATCATACCTATATGCACAGTTTCATTTTCTTTGGCTTGGCTTCGCGGACGAAGATTTATGGAGGGGGTAAAAGTCCACGTCAGCTGCAGGCTCGTTTGTGGCCTACAAGTCCGATGCGGGACAGGTAGACACGGTTGCAGCGGTTGCAGGGGAAAATTGGTTGGTTGGGGTTGGGTGTTGGGTTTTTCCTCTTTTGTCTTTTGTCAGTGAGGTGGGCTCTGCGGTCTTCTTCAAAGGAGGTTGCTGCCTGCCGAACTGTGAGGTGCCAAGATGTACGGTTTGAGGCAATATCAGCCCACTGGCGGTGGTCAATGTGGCAGGCACCAAGAGATTTCTTTAGGCAGTCCTTGTACCTCTTCTTTGGTGCACCTCTGTCACGGTGGCCAGTGGAGAGCTCACCACATAACACGATCTTGGGAAGGCGATGGTCCTCCATTCTGGAGACGTGGCCCACCCAGCGCAGCTGGATCTTCAGCAGCGTGGACTCGATGCTGTCGGCCTCTGCCATCTCGAGTACTTCGACGTTAGGGATGAAGTCGCTCCAATGAATGTTGAGGATGGAGCGGAGACAACGCTGGTGGAAGCGTTCTCGGAGCCGTAGGTGATGCCGGTAGAGGACCCATGATTCGGAGCCGAACAGGAGTGTGGGTATGACAACGGCTCTGTATACGCTTATCTTTGTAAGGTTTTTCAGTTGGTTGTTTTTCCAGACTCTTTTGTGTAGTCTTCCAAAGGCGCTATTTGCCTTGGCGAGTAATGTTGTCTATCTCGTTGTCGATCCTTGCATCTGATGAAATGGTGCAGCCGACATAGGTAAACTGGTTGACCGTTTTGAGTTTTGTGTGCCCGATGGAGCTCCCCACCATGACTACCAGCCCCCCCACAGTTTCATAACTCCAAAGGAAATGGGCCACTGACAACTTTTCTTAAGCAAAATATTTCAGTAACAACTGGGTCTAGAGCAGTGATTCTCAACCTTCCCTTCCCACTCACATACCACCTTAAACAATCCCTTACTTATCGCAGAGCACCGATGGCATAGGGATTACTTAAAGTGGTATGTGAGTGGAAAGAGAAAAGTTGAGAACCATTGTTTCTTCCATCATTGTTCAACACATTGTATCTATTTGTTGATTCTACTAATTAAATAAACCATTATATTCATTCAAACCAAAGATTATTTTTTGTGCATGTGGATGCAAAGAATGTGTAATGACTAGCAAATGGAAATAATGAAAATTACAAGTGTGCCAGAAAATTGCAATAAAAAGTTAAACTGCAGGAAACATCAGTTAGTTCAGGCAGAATCCGTAGAGAGTGAAAGAGAGTTAATGTTTCAGGTCAGCACTCTTCATCAGAACTGGAAAAGTGAGAAAATAATTTTGTTTGAATTTGCACAGAGGAAGGGGAGGGAGGTTGGGAGGAATGAGTAAGACCAAGGGAATCTTTCTGGTAAGTAAGACCATGGTTGTCTTGGTAATCATGTTTACAGAGCCACCTGGTTAATAAATTTAGGAAGAAAGCTCAACTAAGAGAAAACAAGGGGGATGTTAAAGCTGTGAAATGCAGGTCAGATCTGAATCCTGAAGTCAAAAGGACAATGCTTGTCATGCCCAGCAGATTAGACAGAGATTGTGGAGAGAGAACAATTGATTTTGTATCAGAGACAGGGCACTAGAATGAATTAGCACTTGGATTATTTTGCAATCTTTTCAGAATATCTTAAATACTTGCTGAATTTCTGAGAAAATGTCACGAAGTCTTGAGAATCTAGATGAATATATTTTTTTTATTTGGGAGACAGATGGATGGATGGGTAATGAATGAATGTTGGATGGAGTGGAGACCAAGTGCAAACATGGAAAGCAAGCTGTGCTGGCAGCTGTCCATTGTTTTAACATGAGGCCAAAAGACATTCCTATTCTGTCTGGTTAATATACTACACTCTCCTGTAGTCCCTTGAGAAGACTAACTGTGACATGCATTTCACATATTGAAGTCAGCTGGGGACCAATTCATTAAAGTGCATGAAATAGGCTTCTCAGATTGAGACAAGATTTACGAAAGGATAATGGTCTTTCAAACATTTACCTGAAGGAAATCTAGATAAAACAGGAGTTCACTGGAACACAGAGGCAAGGGAGGGTGAGGGAGGGTACAAATGCAAAGTTGGTACTTGTCAGTATATGTGTATAAAGTGACTTGTGTCTGGTGATAATGCTACCGTGAACTATCTGTAAACACTAAAGAGGAAGTTATCAATGAGAAATCCTTTATTGTTCCAAAGCTGTGGTACAGTGATGAGAAGCTATTTGAACCAATACTTTGTCTATATTTTGTAAATTGCTACAAGATGGGGACAGTTTAACTGCATAGAACAATAGAGGAGGGGAAGTCGAGGAAAGTGGTTAAATGTTGTAAACAGAAATGTCTTAAAAGTGAAATTTCTCTGATGGCATCTATACTAGAGGTACAATGATTTTGATAGACATCTGCCTCATTTGGGGTGAATCTAAGGTGCCTGCTAGAACAAGGGAAAACAGAGATTAGTTGACATATGAATTTGGAGGTGGTATGAATGGCAAACTATTTTTATGTGTTACGATGGAGGCTTGATGTATGGGAAAATATCTAATCTAGAAAATGGGGGCTGGACTTAAGAAATGGGCCACGTTGGTGGTCCACAGGACTCTTGGTGGAGAGTCATGGGAGTTTCTTGGGAGAGATTGGCCCTCTTCCTAGCTCTGCCTGAACCAATTATATCATTAGATTTCCCATGGTTCACCACAAATAGAGGCTTGGCACTTTCCGGAGCTGGATGTAGCGGTGTACTTTCATTGAACTACAGAAATTCTATCTTTGGCCATGGCCTTTTCCACATATGAATACCACAGTACTGGACCATATAAATTGGAAAGTTTGTGCAAAGCATCCTATGGACCAAAAGAATTCTGAGCCTGCTATCCAATAAATCTTCAGGACCAGGCCTTGAAATGGACTCAGCTGAAAAAATTGATCTCAAAATGATTAGAAGATTAAAGGATGGGGTAAATAGATATAAAAATGATTGAATGTTACACGGAGTTGGATAGAAAGAATATTTTCCCTCTGTTGTGAGAACACATAACTTGAGGGTTTAATCTTAAAGCTAGAGCAAGACCTTTCAGGAGTACGGAAATTATTTCTTCATGCAAAGAATAGCAGAAGTCTTAAAAGCTTCTCTGCTGAAGGTTTCCTATCTCAGATAATGACGATGTATCTAATAAAGGCTTTGAAGTAGGGTTAGGGGGTGATAGTGAAGAGAAGGGCTGAGGGTTAATTGCCCAACACATATTGCGATATTTTTATAATTTGATGTTGCACTCAGGCACAGTGTGGGTGCATTAAAATGAATTAAGGAAATTGGCAGGAAAATAAGGAAAGTAGTTGTGCAAAAGTGAAACCATTGTGATTTCCTCAACAATAAGACAGTATAACCACAATATGATATCAATGATTTAATCCATTACTGGAACCATATTTTGACAAAATATTTGAGCATTGATTTGGGTGTCAATATTTCACATATATGCCCAGAAATTTGGAAGGATGAAACTTTAAAATTAGTGCCCAAGTCCATGTAAGTTTTTAAAACTTTGCATAGTGGAAGCAAATTATTGCAGATATTAGAACTCTAAAATAAAATAGCTTATGGAAATTCTCACACTGAAACGTGAAAATTTATATGGCACATAGAGTTTCACTCTATCTATGGACGCTGAATGACTTGCTGTATATTTCCAGCATTTTCAATTTATATCTGCCAAGAACAAGAGACCAGATTACGTGGATATTGTAAGTCAATCTTTAATATTGGTATGTGTCAAAATAGTTAAAAGGAAATTGATGGACATGTCGAAAAAAATTGGTTGCAGGGATGCAGAGAAATAAAGACAAGGGGAATGGAACTGATGAGATTGTTTTACTGGGAGCTGACAAGGACCCTATAAATCCTTTGGGTGACACAGTTAGTGTAGTAATTAGTGCAATGTATCAGTGATGCCGATTTGAATCCTGCACTCTCTGTAAGGAGTTTGTACATTCTTCCCGTGTCTCCATGGGTTTCCTCTGGGTGCTCTGGTTTCCTTTCACTCTTCAAACATACAGGAGTCATAGGTTAATTGAAGTATTTTGGCAGTACAGGAAGAGCTTGCTACTATTCTCTACGTCTAAATTTAAGTAGATAAAATTTAAAAATATAAACTAAAAATTACCTTCTGCATTTTAGTATGAAACTGAAACTGAATCTCTTGAGACTTTCATTCAACTTCAAACTTTTGTTTTGTTGGACTTGATCATTGCTGAATTTAATCATTCCATTCTGAATGCCCAAACTCTCCTTATCTGCTAAAATTTAAATTTCACTCAACAGGTGAGGTACAGAAATTCTGCCATGTCTAAAGCCAGAACTATCTGCATTACTTCCCACAATTTCTCTGCACACAACCCTATTAAAACAATTCAATTATCATCAACTACTAAATTTGGAGCAAATATATCACTATCACATTTGAAACCATATCTCCTTAACTCATTCCCTGGAACTTATCCATCCTTCAATGCCTTTCTAATAAACTCAGCTGTCCGGTGGTTATTCAAGGCCTGTTGATTAATCTTTGAGCCAAGCTCTATGGCAATTAAAATATTAATATTTGTTTTGCCCTAATCTCAAGAATGATCTCCTTAAACCTCTGTGTCTCTCTCACCTTCCATTTCTTCTTTTAAACTTTATTTGAATCTTCCATATTTGTTGATGCCTTTGGTCTATTCCCCAAATTTGATCTTTTATGGATCTAAATCAAACATGAACTGAAAAGATTTTTTGCTGCTTTCCTGTGCCATATAAATGCAGATTGTTATTGTTTCAAATTGCTTTGACACTTTAACTGCAGTGTTTGTGTGAAACACAACAGTTGGAGTGTGAATACGTCCCTTGCGACATTTTGCAATGCTTTGCTGTTGATGGATTGTTAATTCAGACCAAAACCAAGTTAGACCAGCAAGAAACAGGAAATTTCACTAAGTTGCCCTTCACCTAAACTATCACCAAATCTAAAATTATAACTTCTTGTCCACTTCCAAAAAGTTTAAATTCAGAGATTAATGCATCTAGTGCCTCTCCCCCCACCCCCACCCCACCCACCCCCTGAATGAAAAAGTACAAATACTCATGAGGGACCTAAAAGACAGCAACTAATACTTGGATTTTGGAGATTAGTTCACCTGCATATAACCTTTGGAGAAAATTATAGCCCTGCATCTCTATAAAACACTATGGTAAATTTGGATCTATTAGCAGTATTGAAATCTATGAATATTTGAAATCTATGATAATTTGCAATGGATATTGACAGATGGACAGTTCTTTAGAAGCAATTAATCCACAGAGTTGAAGTTTTGCTCTTTGATGGACAGCAATTAGAAAAACAAAACATGAAAAATTTTACATTACTTTCTATATTTTTATAGTTAGGATTCCTTGGATCTCCATCATAATTAGAGAAATGTGTAGGTTATTGCTATTTATATTTATCACACATATGGGAATAAAATTGATCTTTGTACTGTGTGATTTTTCCAGATCCTCCAATAAACATGGCAGAAATAACTGAGAGAAGATACCTCTGACTTCAAAGAAAACTGGTCACACTATGTAAGAAGATAAATGTAACCGATGCTAATATACTAAGCTGTCTGTTTTGTCCGCTCATTCGTGAGATAAGGTTTAAAAAATGCACACTAGAATAGTTTACACATTGCATGATCATTTATTTCCAAAATGTAGTCCCAGAGAAAATGTGTGCATAGAGCATTATGAGTGTTTGTGGTGAATTTAGGGATGAAGGAGGGTGAACCTGAGGGTGAAATGTGTGCCCCATGCAAGTTTTGCTTTATGTGCTTAGTAAACCACAATTTTCTTCACAAATTGAAAACTATACACTGCAAGGTCATTACACCGTTTGCCCCACACAGGTTTAAACCACCTGTAGATTGGAGCCAACAGTGTTTGTTTTTAACCGCAAACAAACAGAAGTCCATGCTCAAGATTGGGCATCTCAGATGACGGGGGTTGAGGGCCCTGGGGGAGTAGCAGGCCACTGCTGAGCCCTAGAATGGGAGAACATCACACCACCAAGAAGGAGAAATCTAAGAGAAGACCCCACACAATAGGAGGCCACTGCAGCAGATCAGCAAGGAGCTCAGTGGCCAAAGAAGTCACAACACACTGCAGGTTTCAGGTTGCTAGAGAGAGGCTCAAGGGAACGAGGTATCAGGGCCAGGGCTTGTGAAGGAGCCAATGGTGAGCAGGGCTCCTGAAGGGCCTCAGGCATCAAAAGCTTCCTAAATCATATTGGAAGTTCAAAACCAGGGTGTTATGGATGCCTGGAGCTTGAGTTCATGGCTGGAGGCTATGGGAGCATGGGAAATGATGGCATCAGCGGAGGTGGTGGGATCCACAGACAGTTAATGTCTCTGAAGTGACTCTTTTGTTTACCTTTCACTCCTTGTTTGGGTGCTGGCCTACTGGCACCTGTTTGTGTGCCTTTTTGGCAAAGAAAAGTGAATAACGTCTGTGAATTGACATATCTGACACTAAAGGAACCTTGAATAACCTTGATGGTATGACGAGATGACTGACACACTATGTCTGTATGACACTGTGTACCACAAAGGTGAATTACCTGCAATTTCTAACAGATTTGACAAGCCTTCAAATGTTTCCTTTTCATTCTCATTGTGTGGAAAGGAATAGAATATATGTAATTCCAATGATTATGGCAACTTTAGGTTCAGGAGAATTTTGGTAAGTAGATGCAGTTGACAAGACCTTTGAACTGGTTCCTGTTGGAACAATGCATGGGCAGATTTTGTTTTATTCCTCCAACTAACCTAAACAAAGACAATTTTCTGATGCAATATCTGGATGGGTTTAATTGTGAAGAGGCACACTCGACCTCCACTTAAGAAAGGTAAAGCATGGAAGACTGCAGACCATGTGGATGAGGTAAAAAGACAATGCTGGAGAAACTAAGCAGGTCAAACAGTGTCCTTTATTTTTTTCTTTCTTTGGCTTGGCTTCGCAGACGAAGATTTATGGAGGGGGTAAATGTCCACGTCAGCTGCAGGCTCGTTTGTGGCTGACAAGTCCGATGCGGGACAGGCAGACACGGTTGCAGCGGTTGCAGGGGAAAATTGGTTGGTTGGGGTTGGGTGTTGGGTTTTTCCTCCTTTGCCTTTTGTCAGTGAGGTGGGCTCTGCGGTCTTCTTCAAAGGAGGTTGCTGCCCGCCAAACTGTGAGGCGCCAAGATGCACGGTTTGAGGCGATATCAGCCCACTGGCGATGGTCAATGTGGCAGGCACCAAGAGATTTCTTTAGGCAGTCCTTGTACCTTTTCTTTGGTGCACCTCTGTCATGGTGGCCAGTGGAGAGCTCGCCATATAACACGATCTTGGGAAGGCGATGGTCCTCCATTCTGGAGATGTGACCCACCCAGCGCAGCTGGATCTTCAGCAGCGTGGACTCGATGCTGTCGACCTCTGCCATCTCGAGTACTTCGACGTTAGGGATGAAAGCGCTCCAATGAATGTTGAGGATGGAGCGGAGACAACGCTGGTGGAAGCGTTCTAGGAGCCATAGGTGATGACGGTAGAGGACCCATGATTCGGAGCCGAACAGGAGTGTGGGTATGACAACGGCTCTGTATACGCTTATCTTTGTGAGGTTTTTCAGTTGGTTGTTTTTCCAGACTCTTTTGTGTAGTCTTCCAAAGGCGCTATTTGCTTTGGCGAGTCTGTTGTCTATCTCGTTGTCGATCCTTGCATCTGATGAAATGGTGCAGCCGAGATAGGTAAACTGGTTGACCGTTTTGAGTTTTGTGTGCCCGATGGAGATGTGGGGGGGCTGGTAGTCATGGTGGGGAGCTGGCTGATGGAGGACCTCAGTTTTCTTCAGGCTGACTTCCAGGCCAAACATTTTGGCAGTTTCCGCAAAACAGGACGTCAAGCGCTGAAGAGCTGGCTCTGAATGGGCAACTAAAGCGGCATCGTCTGCAAAGAGTAGTTCACGGACAAGTTTCTTTTGTGTCTTGGTGTGAGCTTGCAGGCGCCTCAGATTGAAGAGACTGCCATCCGTGCGGTACCAGATGTAAACAGCGTCTTCATTGTTGAGGTCTTTCATGGCTTGGTTCAGCATCATGCTGAAGAAGATTGAAAAGAGGGTTGGTGCGAGAACACAGCCTTGCTTCACGCCATTGTTAATGGAGAAGGGTTCAGAGAGCTCATTGCTGTATCTGACCCGACCTTGTTGGTTTTCGTGCAGTTGGATAACCATGTTGAGGAACTTTGGGAGGCATCCGATGCGCTCTAGTATTTGCCAAAGCATTTCCTGCTCACGGTGTCGAAGGCTTTGGTGAGGTCAACAAAGGTGATATAGAGTCCTTTGCTTTGTTCTCTGCACTTTTCTTGGAGCTGTCTGAGGGCAAAGACCATGTCAGTAGTTCCTCTGTTTGCGCGAAAGCCGCACTGTGATTCTGGGAGAATATTCTCGGCGACACTAGGTATTATTCTATTTAGGAGAATCCTACCGAAGATTTTGCCTGCAATGGAGAGCAGCGTGATTCCCCTGTAGTTTGAGCAGTCTGATTTCTCGCCTTTGTTTTTGTACAGGGTGATGATGGTGGCATCAAGAAGGTCCTGAGGCAGTTTTCCTTGGTCCCAACAAAGCTTGAAAAACTCATGCAGTTTGACATGCAGAGTTTTGCCGCCAGCCTTCCAGACCTCTGGGGGGGGATTCCATCCATACCTGCTGCTTTGCCACTTTTCAGTTGTTCGATTGCCTTATATGTGTCATCCTGGATGAGGACCTCATCCAGCTCTAGCCTTAGGGGCTATTGAGGGAGCTGGAGCAGGGCGGAATCTTGGACTGAGCGGTTGGCACTGAAAAGAGATTGGAAGTGTTCTGACCATCGGTTGAGGATGGAGATCTTGTCGCTGAGGCGGACTTTGCCGTCTGAGCAGCGGCGGCCCCGGCCTCGGTCGAGTGAGGCAGGCGGAGGCCCGGTCCGGGCAGAAAGTTGGAGTGTCCTTTATATAGCAAAGATAAAGATACATAACCAACATTTTGGGCTTGAGCTTCTCATCAAAATGAAAAAATGTAGGCAAGCACCTGAATAAAATGGTGCAGGGGAGGGACAGGAGACAAACACAGTCTCAAAGGCAGGAGGTAATAGGTGGATAAGGAAGGAAGGGAACACCAGCATTCAGGGGGAGGAGGGATGGATCTGAAGGAATGGAGCAAGAAAAGGGTGAAGAGATGAAGGAAAGAATGAAAAGGGAAAGGGAAGGGAGGGAGAATGAGAGTAGGCTACCAGAAACTGGAGAGTTCGATGTTAATTCCATCCATTTGGAGAGACAGAAAATTATGTGTTGCTCCTCCTATTTACAGGTGATCTTGGTAAAACAGTACATGAGGCCATGGACTCAGCAGTTGATTGGGCAATTGAGTCATGTTAGAATGGTCTGAGCCAGAGTAGAAAGGCTTTGGCTCAAGGGCCTTTGGCAAATAGGGGCCTGAGGTGGTGGTGTCGGAGTTGAAGTAAGTCAGGGTCACCCTATTCGAGGAACAAAAAGGCACAAGTAAGGACAGGTTTTATATATCATATATTTTTAACTCTAGTCATAGACAGTGGGAATGGCAGCCAAGGCAGGGGATGCTCCTCTTGTAGAATGTGGGTCATCAGGGAAGCCAGCAGTTACCATGATGACTTCATCTGCCAGAAGTGCATCCAGCTGCAGCTCCTGACAAGATGAGTTAAGGAATTGGAGCTGGAGTTGGATGAATTCTGGATCTTTTGGGAGGCTGAGGGGGTGATAGGCAGGAGTTGGAGGGACAGAAGGAGGGTAGATGGATGACCATCAGTAGAATGAAAGGGAACAGACAGGCAGTGCAGGGCACCCTGTGGCCATTCCCCTCAATAACAAGTATACCATTTTAGATTCTGTTGAGCAGGGGATGACCTACAAGGGACAAGCCACGGCGAACAGTTCTCTAGCATAGAGTCTGCCCTGTGGCTGAGAAGGGAAGGGAGGAGAAGAGGTGAGCTGTAGTGATGGGGGAATTTCCATAATGAGGAGGACAAATAAGAAGTTCTGTGGAATGGATTGAGAATCCCAGATAGGATATTGCCTCCCTGGTGCCAGGTATATCTCAGATTGAGTTAACGACATTCTCAGGAGGGAAGATGAGCAGCCAAATGTCATGGTCCATAAAGGGATAAATGACCTGGGTAGAAAGGGTGAGGAGGTCCTGCAAGGAGTGTTCAGGGATCTAGGTGCTAGGTTGAAGGACAGGACCTCCAGGATATTATCTCAGGATTGTTATCTGTGCCACATGCCAGTGAGCTTAGAAATAGGAGGATAATATGTGGATAAAGACAGTGCATGAGGGAGGGCTTCAGGTTTCTGGATCATTGAGCTACCTTCCGGGAAAGGTGGGATCTGTTACGACTGGACATTTTGCATTTGAACTGAAGGGGGACTAATAGTCTTATGGGAAGATTTGCTAGGGCTGCTCCAGGGGGTTTAAATTAGATTTGCAGGGGGATGGGAATCAGAGAGATAGAGCAGATAGAGGAGTGGAGGTTGGAAAAATGATGTGAAAATACATGTAACATTAGAAGTCAACGGGTCAAAATGTTCCAGGGGCATCTGTTTCAATGCAAGGAATATTGTAGGAAAAGCAGACAAACTTAGAGAGTATGGATTGGCATGTGGTATGATAACACTTTGGCCATTTGTGAAATTTGATTGCAGGATGGGCTGGTCTGGCAGCTCAGTATTTCGTTCGGACTTCCATAGTTTCTGACATGATAGATCAGGGAGATGAAAGGGGGAAGAGTGACATTGCTCATCAGAGAAATTATCACAGTTGTGCTCAGGCAGAACAGACTAGAAGGCTATATGGATGGAACTGAGGAATGGGAAAGGTATGACCACACTCATAGGGTTGTACTATTGACTGCCCAATAGTCAACGGAAATTAGAGGAGCTAA
Source organism: Narcine bancroftii (assembly GCF_036971445.1). Lineage (NCBI taxonomy): Eukaryota > Metazoa > Chordata > Chondrichthyes > Torpediniformes > Narcinidae > Narcine > Narcine bancroftii. Next base: position 114,412,019 of record NC_091469.1, read on the forward strand.
TCTGTAGAGAGGTAGCAGCCAGCTGCAGGAAACGGAATGTTGTGATAGCAGGAGATTTTAACTTTTCACATTTTGGCCGGCTTGCAGTTTGTCAAATGTGTTCAGCAAAGTTTTCTAAATCAATATATAGAGATACCAATTAGAGAGAGTGCAATATTGGATCTCCTATTAGGAAACAAGACAGGACAGATGACAGACGTACGTGTAGGGGAACAGTTTGGGTCCAGTGAACATAATGCCATTAGTTTCAAGTTAATTATGGAGAAGGGTAAGACTGGGAATACGGTTGAGATTCTAAATTGGAGAAAGGCCAATTCTGAAGAAATGAGGAAGGATCTAGTATGTGTGGATTGAGATAATTTATTTTGGGGAAGGATTTGCGAGGTAAGTGGAGGACCTTCAAAGGTGGAATTTTGAGAGGACAGAATTTGTTTTATTACTGTCAAGATTCAAGGCAAAGTTAGCAGGCAGAGTTAACCTTAATTTTCGATGGATATTGGAGATCTGCTTAGGAAAGTGTATAGCAGGTATAGACAACAAGGACCAAAGGGGGTTCTTGAGGAGTATAAAATATGCAAGAAAAACCTCAAGAAAGAAATCAAGAAGATTAAAACTAGAGGTTCCTGTGGCAGAAAATGTGAAGGAAAATCCATGGGGTTTCGACAGGTACATTAAGAGCAAAAGGATAGTAAGGGACACAATTGGTCCCCTTGTAAAAAGCCAATAGAGTTGAGGAAATGTAAATGGGTTTTTTTTTGCCTCAGTATTCACTCAGGAAACTGGCACAGAGCTGTGGGAAGTAAGGAAAACAAGCAGTGAGGTCATGGAACCTATACAGAGTAAAGAGGAGGATGTGCTTGCTGACTTAAAGCAAATGAGGGTGGATAAATCCCCAGGGCCTGACAAGATTTGCCCTTGGGCCTTGAGGGAGGCAAATGTAGAATTTTCAGAGGTTCTGGCAGAAATATTTGAAGTGTCCTTAGCTTCTAATGTGGTGTCAGAGGATTGGAATATAGCTCATGTTGTTTAAAAAAACTCCAAAAATAACCTTGTAAATTATAGGTTGGTGAGCCTGACATCAGTAGTAGTCAAATTATTGGAAAGTATTCTAAGAGATCAGATATACAATTATTTGGATAGCCAGGGATTGATTAGCAATAGTCAACACGACTTTGTGAGTGTAAGGTCAAAATTTTTTGAGAGGGTTACCAGGAAAGATGATGAAGGAGAGGCTGTGGATGGTGTCCACATAGATTTTAGTAAGGCCTTTGACAAGGTCCCACATGAGAGGTGAATCAGGAAGGTTTAGATGCTTGATATTAATGGTGAAGTGCTAAACAATGGCTGAACGGGAGAAGCCAGAGAGTGGTGGTGGATGATTGCTTCTCAGACTGGAGACCTGTGACTAGTGATGCAACTCAGGGATCTGTGCTGGGAACATTGTTGTTTGTAGTCTATATCAATGATATGGATGATAATGTGGTAAATTGGATCAGCAAATTTGCAGATGACACTAAGATTGGAAGCATTTGGACAGCGAAGAAGGTTTCAAAGGATCTGGACCAGCTAGAAAAGTGGGCTGAAAAATAGCAGATGGAGTTTAATGCAGACAAGTGTGAGGTGTTGCATTTTGGAAGGACAAACCAAGAAAGGACATACACGGTAATGGTAGGGCACTAAGGAGTGCGGTAGGACAGAGGGATCAGGGAATACAGACACAGGTACTCCTATCTGCATTCAAATTTTCTGTTATAGAGGAGGCCACAATGGGAGTACCAGATGCAGTAGAGTTTATATGTTCTTCCTTGACTGCCATGGGTTTCCTTCAGAAGCTCCAGTTTCTCCCCACTCTCCAAAGACATATTGGGTTAGTAGGTTAATTTGGTGTAGGGCAGATTTGTGTGTTGTATGTCTAGATTTAAAATTAAATTAAATTTGTGGTGTCGAAGCAGTCTATGAAAAGTGTACTAAGGTTCAAGAGTCTGATTCAAGGCATTGATTTTCAAACGTTTGTAACTTGTGCCCAAAGATAGTAGTGTCAAGAGGTTCTGACCAGGGTGATGAGGGTCCTTTATGATGTTGGCTGCCTTCTTGAGACTGTGCCTCACGTAAATATATTTCATAGATGGATGGTCAGGGCCTGTGATGGACCTGATTATGAATATACTTGCTACATTTTTCATTCCTGGGTACTTAAATTACCAAACCAGATTGTGATGCAACCAGTCAGTATACTTTCCACAGAGCATCTGTGGAAGTTTGATAAAGTATTCAATAACATGCCAAACCTCCTCAGACTTCTGAGAAATTATAGGTATTCATGTACATTCTTCATGGTTGACTCAACCATGAGGGGTTTTCTGAAATGCAGGCACCCCAAATGAACTGAAGCAGTTTTCATTGTAGTGAGCATTTACAAAATACCAGACATTTAGAATGTACAAATAAAATAAAAAGGATACTTTTATTTATACTTTTTTTTCTGATCTAATAATGAAGCAAGGATTGTATATTAGGTACCAATCCTCTCCACCTCCATCATTTCAAACTGGTGTGTGGTCACTCAGTTTATTCATCTCTATTTATCTGTTTTCCCCAGAATGTAAGAGCCTGAGGGATAGCCTTATGGAGGCTTATAACATTTTGAGACTCATACACAACTTAGATAAGTTGCTGTCTTTTCCCTATGGGACAGGAGTCCAAAACCTGAGAGCATGCATTTAAAGTGAGAAGGGAAAGATTTTAAGGGGAACTAAAGGGAAATTTTTCTTGCGAGGGTGGTGAACATATAGAATGAGCTGCAAGAGTAAGTGGTAAATGCAGGTATAATTACAACATTTGAACAGGTACATAGATAAGGAAATGATTGTAGGGATGTGGCCAATCACAGGCAAATGGGATTGGCGTGCATTAGGTTTTGGTTGGCATGAACGAGGTGAACTGAAGAGAAATCTTCCATGTTTTATTGCTCTCAGAATCTGAATTTTAAAGGGAACCTGCACAAAAACCAATGTTCTACAACCAATTTAATAACATATTTCATTCTTTTTTCTATGCCATTGCATTCTTCTGTTTGGATGAAATTTCACTTAATTAAGCAGAGATGTACTTATTATACCTGTCCAGCCAGGGTCTGTTGTCTCAAGGTCAGAAGGTGGTTTATCACAAAACACTGGGATTGTTGAAGCAATACCAAACTCTTTCTCAACAGACAAATGATCAATGCTAATTCTTTACATTATCCCAAATGAACTGAAGCAGTTTTCATTGTCGTGGCATTTACAAAATACCAGACATTTGGAATGTACAAATAAAGGAAAAAGAATACTTTTTTTCCTGATCTAACAACGAAGCAAGGATTGTATATTAGGTACCAATCCTTCCCATGGGTTCTCTGAGCACCTAGTAGTTTTGTTAGATCCCAGAAGAGTTCACCTAAACCTTGTTTGCCATAACTAGACAAGTGGATAAAGGAGAGTGATATTGCACATCTTTATAGTATACTATCAAAGACAATAGTTGCTCAGAAGTGCGATTATCAGAGGAATGAGTATTAATACTTAAACCTTCTAACTTTCATCCACTGTGAGTGGTCCAACAACAGGATGCACTCCTGTTACTACAGTCTGCCAGTTTTAAATTTCTTTCTCAGCGATAAGTCGCCGTTAATCTCGTGGAGATAAGGCATTTATTTTAAACTGATTCAGGGACTTAAACGTCAGCAGGAGGATTATGGAGTCTTCCATTTTTGTGTGCTACAGTCTCTGGTGCAGACAGGAAGCTTGTCTGGATCCTGATAAATTCTCCTTTGATTTAGTCCAGTCTTAGAAAATGTGTTGGGGTCTATGGGGTAACTATTGATGGTGTAGAAAAATTTGGCCACTTATATTTGTGGTGATTCCAAAGGTGATGAGTAAAATCTTGACATTATAGTTCAAAATAATGTTTTGCCTTTGTTCCTTTTACAGCTCTTAACATTATAAACAACATACACAGAAAAAAACCTTCTCCTTTTCAGATCCTCATGCACTTGAATGATGAAAAAGGAACGATAAAATGAATATTGATAGAGAATGTCACCCTTGATCCTTAGACTTGCAAGGATCCTCCCTTTAGGGGGAGGGGGTGTTTGGTGGGTCGATAAACAAAAATGAATTCTGAAAGATTGTAATTCATAACACCAGGACTGCTACAAGTCTCAGGAATACATGGTAAATAAGGAAACGTGTGGTTCAATAATTTTAAAAGTCAGAAGGCAGTGAAGCTGAATAATTAAATCTAATGCATTAAGTCATGATATTGGGAGATATTTTCTTTATTGGTTCAGAATGATGTTTTTTTATTGAAGCATTGCTATTATTCCTGAAATATCCACAAATTTGATAATCAGCCTCCATGAAACCACATTTGGTCTTGGTAATTCTTGTATCTATCTCATGCAAGTACAATATTCTTGCTGTATACAATCATACTGGAAAAACTTAGTCAGTCATGCAGCGTTCATTGGAAGGATAACCAACATTTCAGGCCTGGGCCTTTCATAAGGTATAAGCAAAAACAGGCAGGTGCATGAATAAACAGGTGGGAGGAAGGCTAACAGGTTAAAAAAAAAAAGGTCATTGGTGCAATAAGAAGAGAAAAAAGCTGAGAAGAGATTAGTGGAGAGGATAGCTCTCTGATAGGAAAGGAAGCTGAAGGAAGGGAGAGAGAGTGAAGGAGAGGGACATGGGGAAAGAGCTTAAAGAAATTGAAGAAGTCGATATTAATGCCATCTGGTTGGAGAGTGCCCAACTAGATGGCATGGTTCCAAGCTGAGGCATTGTTCCAAGTTTGTGTACTGCACTCTACCCCAGCATCTGCAGTCTTTCTCGTTCAACACTTGTTTAAGAATATTCTTGTCATCTTGGTTTATGCATCCAAAGAGATGGTTATGGCTTTGTTTGCCTCTGCAGAGTAATAAATAGCAACTTATTCTCACTTAATTTATATTACTTTGGTGCAATGGGGTACTTTTTTTTAAATTTAAAGTTTTAAATTTTTCCCCATGAGCCCATGCTGCCCACAATTGCATCCAATTGACCTGCAACCCCCATACGTTTTCAAGGGTGGGTGGAAACAAGAGCATCTGGAAGAAACCCACACAGACACAAGGAGACCATAAAAACTCCTTACAGACAGCACCAGATGAGATAGACACATGAATATCCAAGGGATAGTGGGAAATATACTAGGTGCCATCAACAAGTTTTAGTTTAATTTGGCATCATTGTTAGTACAGACTTGTGAGCCAAAGGGCCTGGTCAATGTTCTATGTTCTATACAAATAAATAGAATATCATGAACTGTATGAAAGAAATGAGATATGAACTGAGATTTAGATAAGAGAACTTACCAAAAGTTCAGATGTTGATTGAATACCCACAGTTTATAGTAGATTTGTAGTATGTGAGTTTCCATTCTGGTTACTGGCCAATGTGTGAGATTTTTTTTTCTGTATTTCCCTGGTGTGACTGCTGAGGATTCTCGCAATGTCAGTGAAAAGGCCGATATCCTTCCATTTAGTGTGGAAGATTTTATCATATTTTTCCATTTCTGTCTGATTTGCTACTAAATTGTACTTTATTCTGTACTTCTGACGTCCTCCATTTCACAGCTTGCGTCTTGAACAGTCTAAAGTTTCCAAGACAAATTTATTTCTATTTGGAAATATTCTCAATCAATAGTGTGGGGTGGCAGATATAATTTTGTTGAAAAGCTGAGACAAATGTAAGGTCTTTGGACCTTCAAGACACATCCTTTCTTGTTCCTTGCTAAATCTACCAATTTGGGTACCTTCAATTTACAATTTACAAGCACTGCTGCTTGCTTTCAAATCCATTAGCTTGAATCCAAAGGCATGGGATTGTTAATTATGAGATTAAAATATTATATTTGCCTGATCGTTGATCGTTCATTCTCCAAGTCTGTTCTTTCCTCATGTGACTTCAATGTTCAATACTGTGTTTGGCATAGAAAACTGACCTTTGTGTATTACTTATCACGAACACACACACATTATCTGGCATCGTTGCAACATTCAAGAACTCATTTTGTTTTGAATTTTCTATTTTGCAACAATTGGGGACACTTTTTAATTTTGATGAAGAAAATGATCCTATATCGCCAAATCCTTTGGTACCACTGTCATTATAAATATAGATTGCTGACTGCATCGTTACCTTGGCTTGTTAAGAAAGGAACACATAAAACAGAAGAAATTGGAGTGAGGGTAAGCCATATTGTCGCTTGAATCTGCTCTGCTAATGTTAGGTCTGCTGCACATCATCTTGTTATTGCCACACTTATCTTGAGCGTACAAGGTCACACCTGCATCCTGTTACTCCTTAGTACTGGGTGACTCCTTCTCCGGTCCCAACTCATGATGTTTTTACCTTACATTAACCAATAAGATTTTGGCTGATGACACAGGACACAGTTCCTCGTTATTATCTGATTTCCTTATCTGCTCTGGATAATAACTCCAAAACATCCCTACGATGCTGGATCTTTAATCTCCTCCTCTCAGACCAGGAAATGTTAACTTAGAATCATAGAGCTGTTGACCTCTACAGCATGGAACTGAATCTGCATCACCCATTTATACTGAACCTAGACTGCTGCCATTTCTATTCTCCCCTCATCCCCATCAATTTCTCCCTCATTCTTTGGCTTCATCAACATCATGATCCAAAAGCAGATTCCTTGTATTTGCTGCACTGACAAACTTGTGTCCGAGTAGCTTGATTTTCTTTCTCATCCCAAATAAATAATCCCATTTCATGAACTCTAAATGGTTTTCAAAAAGTTAACACTCTCCCAAAACTTGAATACTATTTGGATTTCATTTTTTATATCACCTACACATCTCCCAACTCCACCAAAATGTCTTTGCTCTGTAGCACTAACTCTATTTCTCTTTCCTTACAAGCTGCCAGACCTCCTGGGTGTTTCCAGCATTTTCAGATTTTCAGCTTCGACAAATTATTGATTTTTCAAATATTTTACAAATTGGCAGAGCCCAAAATGTGATGTGCTTCCTAAATCGTCTGCATCGATTTGATTTAAGTGAGGTCGACTGCTTTCAGACTGTGGGGGAATCAAGGGTTAAGGAACAGGACAGGGAAATGAAGATGAAGCTGTGTTTTCAGTGAATGGTGAAGGAGGCTTTGAGTGTTAGATGGCTGTTTTTCATGTTCTTGTGACCTTGATGCTTTGACAAAGTAAAAAAGTAATCTCTCTTTTTTTTAAGGAATAAAATCTATTTTCAATCTGCAAAGGGGTTGGGTTATTAAATCAACTGATGCTCTTTCGCCTACTTAAAATAACTCGATACCCAAATCGGAGAATGGCTGCATTTCCAGTGAAATCTCGTATCAGCTCTAATGAAACATAAAAATATGCACAAGCTCAAAAGAGCTTGAATTTAAAATGTCAGACACCAACACCTTGTCTCACCATGAATTAAATGTTGTGAGCGCCCTGTATCCAATGAATATTTTTTATCAGGTTTAGCTGGGCATCCATTTACTGTATTTTCTCGAACCTTGTTTTGAAATTTCCATCTGTAGTTGCTCTCTGTGACTCTCCTTACAGCAAAGGTGCTGATATAGAACAATAAAGAGGTCTGAGCCTCAGGAACAGTTTACTGTTGGCTTTGCAACAGTTTTCAGCCAGTCAAAAGGATTCTTCACTCTCACTGTAATCGAACTCTCAATTTCCTTTAACTATCAATAGGAGCAAATACGTTTCCTTAGAATTAAATTCTGTATGACCATTAATGAAAGACAAAATAAAAATGTGCACTGTGTTTAACAGCTAAAAGTGCACTCATTCCATGACTTTCTAATTAATTCAGAACACACATTACTGTTCTTAGCACAGATGCCACACATCTATGATTCACTGCCTTGCAGAATAGAGAATGTCAGCCTTCTGGCATTTGAAATTTTAGCTAATGTTTTAAATTGCACTATTACTAAAGGTGGAGAAGAATTTTTGGTTTCTTAGTTCTGTTTACTCCTTATTTTGGTTTACTGATTCACCCATTTCCACACACCCCCACCCCACCTACACCCCCAAAATGATATTATCTTCTGCTGGAGGTGTGAGGCTGTCCAGTTTGTAGATATTTCCTTAGATTCCATCAACATGTGAGAAGTGTCCTGGACCAGTCTGGGAAAGAGTCCTTTGACCAATAAGTTTCTATCTTTGCCACATTGACTAATTCAACAAAAATTGGCTTCAAAAGTGTGCTTGATTGTAAATGCCTAGGACCATAATAGCACAGAAACAGGCCCTTTGGTCATCCTAGTCCATGCCAAACTATTATTCTGCCTAGCCCCCTGACCTGCACCCCAACCACAGCCCTCAATACCTCACCTTTCCTTCCTTTATACCTGTCTAAATTCTTCTTAAATGTTAAAACTGAGCCCTTATTCACCATTTCAACCGTCTATTCATACCACACTCCCACCACTCTCTGTGTGAAGAAGTTCCCCTCATAATTTTAAATACCTCTATCAAATCTCCCCTCATTCTTCTACACTCCAGGGAATAAAGTTTTAACCTGTTTAACCTTTCCCTGTAACTCAGTTCCTGAAGTCCCGGCAACATTGTAGTAAATCTTCTCTGCATTCTCTCTATTTACTGATATTTTTCCTGTAGTTAGGTGACCAAAATTCCACATAATACTCCAAATTTGGCCTCAATGTCTTATAAAACTTTACTATAACATCCCAACTCCTGTACTCAATATTTTGATTTATGATGACCAATATAGCAAAAGCTGTCTTTACAACCCTACCAACCCGTGACGCCACTTTTAGGGGATTATGTACCTGTATTCACAGATCCATCTGTTCTAGTGCACTCCTCAGTGCCCCACATTTACAATGTTTGTTTGTTCTTGATTTGTCCTTCAAAATCAACGCTTCACACTTGTCTGCATTAAATTCCATCTGCCATTTTGCAGCCCATTTTTTCAGCTGGTCCAGATCCCTCTGCAAGATTTGAAAGCTGCCTTCTCTGTCCACAATGCCTCCAATCTTTGTCTCATCTGCAAACTTGCTGATTCAATTTATCATATCATTCATTGATACAGATGGCAAATAGCAATGGTCTGAACAATGATCCCTGAGGCACACCATTAGTCATAGGCCTCCAGTCTGAGAACCACTATTCTCTGTCTTCTCCAGTATTGCCTACTAAAATTGAATTACTACTCTTTGTTGAAATTATGGGATTGTTGTATCTGATGTTTTTTTTTATTATATCCATGTAACTTCATGTATCCAAATAACCATCAGTTTTTATTTAGGACAGTCCCTTGAAGGGGGATATGTTCCTTCCACTCCAATTCTTCAGATTCTGGTGTCAACGTGATTTTGGCAGTCTCTTCCATAGGTAGGGCAGGAAGTGATTTGATGAGATCAGTGGGTGTGTAAAATGGGAGGTGGTGTGATCATTATGCAGTTTTCACTAAGCTTTTAAGTCTTCCCAAAGGACACAAGATTTTCAGTGCTATACAGGGCCCCTGATTTACTTTGATTGGTCATTTGCTTCAAAAATTGGAGAATATGCTTTATTAGAAAATCCTTGATTTATTTCCAATGGCCACCTGAATTTCCTTTGCCAGGAGAGAGCTTGGAGAAGAGACCCCCATCTCAGAGAGCCTGGTGTCAGATATGGAAACAACCTGAACTGTTCATCAGATCGGGCTGGATTTTATTTGAACTTTGATTCCAGGAGAAAATGCAGATGTCAGTTTGCTTCTTCTGCCAGCAGATTTGTGGAGATTGTGTTGGTAAGTGCTTTGAAGTGTCTGCTATATGTTGACCTATAGATGAATTGATGAACAGATTTGTTACAGGCCAATAATGACACATAGAGTGATCTGCGTTAATGGAGACAATGGAGAGCAATCGTCAAGGGTAGTACTGATTGGTGACAGTAGGTTGTTCTGTGGGATGCTGGGTTAAAATCCATCCTTTATAAGATTTTTGAAGCAGTCAAATACTGAGATCTCAGCATCAGAATATACACATAAGCAAACATCACTAGTGCCTTGCAGCTCCATGACAAAGGTTAGAATGGTTGATGTGGGCAGCCCCAAGGCATTATTGCCACATAGTTCCAGATATCAGTATCATGTCTGATCTCTTGTGCTGTTGCAGTGGAGTTTGCACATTCTTCAGGAGGGGTTTCTCCTGGGTGGTCTGGATTCCACCAGCACATCAAGGACATGCAGATTGATTGGTCATTTAGTGTAAGGGGTGGTGGGTGAATCATGTGGTAGAAGGGTAGCTGATTGGGGTCAGAGAGGAAAATTGGATCAGAGTAAATTAGTGATTTGGTGTGTGACAGATTCTGTTTTATATGGTATATTTTAAAGGAGATAAATTGTGCCAGTTTTTTTTAGTGTAGTTCACAAACTCATACAAACACTTCAAAACAGATCTCATTTAAAATGCAGGAGCCAGTCAGTTCAGGATCCGAGGGCCTTTGCAAAAACTTTGAAGCATGTCCATAAGGACTTCACAAGTAGGTGTTAATTGGACATGCTGTGGAATAATGGATTTTTTTTTGGAAAGCAACAGATGAATGGACTCAAAGATTAGGTCCAGTTCCGCAGTCTGTCTGAATGCAGTTTGCTGTTAACAGGCTTTTCTCTGAGAGAGAGAATTCAGTTCTTCATTTCTACAGTTCAGCAGCAGAAGGTGGGACTGGAACATGACAAGCTGGCAAGCCTGTGGGTAAACCCCATTTTAAAGACAGGGTGTGAGTTCTTAGTTCAGTCTGGTCAAAGCACTTGTGGTTCACATAGAGGAGTTGGCTGGCTGTATAATGTTTCACTTGAAATAAGAAACAGAAAAAGAACTCTGTGGTGACCTGAAAGAAAGAGATGATCACCTGGAAAACCCTGAGGGGGCCATTTTCTTTGGCAAGCCACTGAAGTGGCTGATCGGAAGGAATCAGTTTATGTCCAACGAGCAAAAAAATCTCTCTCTGAAAACCGACAAGAACCTTCCTGAGCGGTAACCATTTTCTTCTGAAGCATCAATGCCTGGTGAAATTCATAAATGTTAAATTCTGTGAACAGTATAAGAAGTGCCTGATATCAGTGAACATGGAGGAGTGAGAAGTGAGCTTGGACTGTGAATCAAATAACTTTTCTAAATCAATATGCACATTACATACATGAGCGCTTAGAATTAGAAGAGGGTTAAGTTAATAGTAATAAGTTAAAGTTTGATCCTGTTTTAATGTTTGAAGATAATTAAAAGCAACTTTTGTTTCAGTAACTAATTGTCCTGGTGAATTTCTATTGCTGCTAGGCTTGGGATCCTCTGGGCCCATAACAAGTGGTTGGTTTGAATTTGGCCTGTTCCTCTGCTAAATGACTTCTGAACCTAACACTGGAGAAAAGGCATGAAAATTGAATAATTTTCCATTCATATACACTAAAAGCATCATACTTGTTGAAGAAGTGCAATATTACTTCAAGAAAGATTGAGGAAAGTTACTCAACCTTAGTCTGCATTGAAATTTGGTCTATGGTGGACCTGGTGGTAAAAATCATGGCTTGCATGACATAGAACATCGAAATCTACAGCGCAGTACAGACCCGTTGGTCCACATTGTTTTGCATGACATAGAACATAGAAATCTACAGCACAGTACAGATCCGTTGGTCCACATTGTTTTGATATCTAACTAACCTACTCTAATAACTGCCTAAAATTTCCCTTTTGCATAACCCCCCAATTTTTTCTGTTCCATGTACCTATCCCTTGGTATCTGTCTCTACCACCATTGCCGGTAGCTCATTCTATGCACCTACAACTTTCTGTGTGAAAAATGTACCTCTTACCTCTGTATTTACTCACAAGCACCTTAAAACTTCCCTCTCATGTGAACCATTTCAGCTTCAAGGGGACGGTAAGCCCTGGCCATCCATATGATAAATCCCTGTCATCATCTCAAGCATCTCTATTAAACCACTCTTCACATTCCATTGCCCCAAGGATAAAGACCAAGTTCACTCAACTTACTGTCATAAGGAATGCTCTCTAATCCAGTCAGCTTCCTTGTAAATCTCCTCAAAACCCTCCCTATAGTATCCACATCCTTCTTGTAGAGACAGCACCAGAACTGAAAACAATATTCCAAGTGAGGCCTTATTAAGGACTTGTATAGCTGCAACAATACTTCATGGCTCTTCAACTCAATCCCATGGTTAATGAAGGCCGACACACCATATGCAATCTTGACAACACTATCAACCTGTGCAGCAGCTTTGAGTGTCCTATGAACATTGACCCCAAAATCTCTCAGTTCATCCACACTGCTCAGAGTCCTCCCATTTACATTTATTTTGCCTTCACATTTGAGCTACTGAAATGAACCACTTCACACTTTGTTGGGTAAAACTTCATCTGCCACTTAGCCCAGCTCTGCATCATATCAATGTCCCTCTGTATCTTCTGACAACCCTCCAGACTACCCACAACATTAAAACATTTGTGTCACTGGCAAACTTACTAACCCTCCCTTCCACCATTTGTAAAAACCGCAAAGCAGGGGAAGCCCAGAAAAAATCCATGCAGAACACCACTGGTCACTGACTTCCATGCAGAGTATCTACAGCCATCCTCTGGCTTCTTTGGGTAAGCCAATTCTGAATCCACAAAGCAAGACCTCCTTGGATTCCATGCCTAATTATTTTCTTAATGAGCATTGCATGGGAAACATCATCAAATGGCTTACTGAAATCCACATACATTATATCCACCATTCTACCATCATCAATGTTCTTCCTCAAAGAATTCAATTAGAGGGTATGTGGCCATACAAAAGACTTAGACTGACATATTTTGGTTGAGCTCTCTGTGAAGAGTACTAAATAGTCAAAAGTTGAAAATCAAGATTTTCTTCAACAAAAATGGATAAAGTTAGTCTGAAGGAGCCAAGGCAGCTGAGAACAAAGATTGAAGAAGTTTCTATTTAACCAGAAACATTGGGTGAAAGTTCAAAAGGGAGCGGTGGAAAATGGCAAGGGGACCAGCCGAACCGAGTAAAACTGAGGAATTGTGTCAAGAATTGAGCATCATCGTAGAAAAAGCGGAGAATTTGAGTAACCAATTAATAAGTGTTGAGATGGTGATGAGCGATGTGATGGAGAAAATGACTAAAATAAAAGAGATGGTTTTAAAAAAATTCTTATTTAACATTTCTCATGCATGTAATAATATCAAAGTACAAAATATTACAAACAAATATTAATATCCAAACTATCACATGATGATATAAACCCCAACTCCCCAACCCCATCGTCCCACCAAACTAACACCAAAAGAAAAAGAGAGAAGAAAATAAAAATAAAAATAGAAAAGAGTTAAATGGAATAGTAAGAAAACATAAGAAAAGTAAGAAAATAGAATAGAAATGTGGTTGCCACAACATCCCCCTTATCACTTGGAATTAATCATTTATAACATAATATTTCAAAGAGATTAATGAAGTTCAAGGCTCAACAAAAAGTTCTATATGTTAATTCCCTCAATTCTTAAATACGCGAACCAAATTTTCAAAAATACATCATATTTATTTCTCAAATTATAAGTGATTTTCTCCAAAGGAACACAACTATCCAATTCTGCGTTCCAATGTTCCACACCCAAATGGGTATCTGATTTCCATGTCACTGCTATACATTTTCTTGCTACTGCTAAGGAAATCTTTTAAATTGTTTTTGATATGTAAATAGTGTCATTTTTCATCTTATCCCCTCAATATTATCTAAGAAAATTAACATTGGAATTATTGAGATTGTTGAAAACCTGATGGAGAGAATGGGTTGAGCAGAGATTGAACTGATGAAAACACATAAAAAAGTTGAGGCTTTGATAAAAGAAGCTAAAGAATAGGAGTTGGATAAACGAGGACTGCTAAACAAAATTGACCATATAGAGAACTTTAGTCAACGAAATAATGTCTGAATCATTGGACTGAAGGAAGGAATCGAGGGAAGCAACCTGGTGAATGTTTTTCAAAAATAGATCCCACAAGTGTTGGGAGAAGACAAATTTGGAGAAAATTACATATTGAGAGATCTCACCAGACACTCAGACTGAGAAGAGCCAGTGACCAGAGATCAAGACCAGTTCTGGTCAGAATTTTAAGCTACCATGAATGGGAGACCATTCTGGGGGCAGCATATGATTACTGAGCAGAATAATGGCCCACCTGAGGTTGATCATGAAAAGGTCATATATTTTCAAGACTTTAACCTGACCTTGATTAAACAAAGAAAATAATTTTGAAGTGAAAAGATAACTGTGCTAAAAATTTGAAATACTCAATGACATACCTCGAAGTAACAGAAGGGAACCAGCAATTTTTCAAGACCAAGAATGAGGTGGAAAACTTTCTGCAAAGTTTGTATAAAAAAAAAAAAGGTTGTCAGGGAGAAGATTGTGAAAATATTTATAATGGAATGAAGTAAGAGGTGCATTTTTAAATTTTTTGTTAAACTGTCTAAGGGGGAGAATGGCAGATGGAGAAGAGTAACAAGAAAAGATGGTGCCAAAGGGAAGGGCTCTTCTTAGTTGGGGTTTTCCATGGGCTTTTTTCACAGACTTTCTGGGCTCCATGTATACGTCACCATCAGGGCAGGGACATTGTGTGTTTTTCTTAAAGAGGCAGAATCACTATTATTTAAAGACACAAAGATAGAACATTAACATTTATTAGTCTTAATGTTAATGGAATTAACAGATGGTGAAGAGAGGTATTAGCATACTGTAAAAAACTACAGGCAGATGTAGTCTTTTTAAAAGAAACACATCTTACCAAATTGAAACATGCAAAATTAAAAGAAGATGGGTGGTGCAAGTAATATTGTTCTCATTTGGATCAAAAGCAAGAGGCATAGTGATTTTAATTAATAAAAATGTACCAATAATAACTGATCAAGCTGGAAGATTTGTAATGGCACACTGTAAAATTTTTTGCAAAATCATGGATGTTTATGAACATTTACTCCCCAAATTATAACAATGAAGTCTTTAAAAAGGATATCTCTTTAAAAACTGCAGGGGGAAGGCAAAATATATTGACTGGAGAAGATTTCAATTTCTGTTTAGATCCAATATTGGACAAATCAGCGAGAATAAATAACAAGGCCAAGAGCTGCAAAAACAACATTATCATTTATGATGGATTTAAATCTAATTAATATATGGAGACGACTCAACCTCTGAGAAAGAGACTATTTATTCTATGCAAGGGTACACGCTTCACATATAAGGATTGGCCTATTTTTAATGTCTGCCCAGTTAAAATTAGAGTGGTAAAAACAGAGTATTTAGCAAGACTTTAATCAGTCCATGATGATGGAAAAGAAAGAAAGTATGTACAGATAATGCCTTAATACTACATTATTAAAAAGGAAGGATTTTTAAAATGTATTTAGAGACAGATAGAAATATTTCGTGAAAACAATCATCCCTCCACTGACAACAGTTTTCCAATATGGGATACGCTTAAAGCTTATTTGAGGGGACAAATTATTTCTTACACTAAAAATCTTGAGAGAATATGTGAGAAACTTACAAGTTCTAGAGAAGGATATAACAAAATTGGAAAAAGAATATCAGTTATCATGAACACAGGAAAAATATGGAATATTGGAGAACTAAAAGTTACAAACATATAGAATGGAAAAATAAAATATTGTAGCAAATTGTGAGCAAGCACAGCAACAGGCTGAGAGCTTAGTGATCACAACTGCTTTATTTTGAATCTTGTGCTGCAGCCTTTAAGCCCTACTCCAGTTCCACCCTTAATGTCTCGGTGCTCACGTCATGATGACATGAACGCACACGCGCCCTTCAGATCTGGGCCAGAAGAGACAGTCCCACGATGCCCTCCTTGCTGCGGCTGCCCTGCTGCCTGCACATAGCAGCGGGGCTGGTTCGCCTCTGCAATCATGTGCATTGCCGCAATATTATGGACTAGGAGAATGGGTGCATGAATTGTTACCTTGGCAGGTAAAAGCAGAGGAGACATCCAGAATGATAAATGCAATTGAAAAAGAAACTGATACTATAACATATAATCAAAAATAAATAAATAATGCTTTGACAATACCAAATGAAACTATATAAATCAGAATTAGTCAGAGATGAGAACAAGATGAAAGAATTTTTAACAAATGTTGAACTTCCTAAACTAGAAGAGAGAGAAAGAGATGATTTAGATCCTTTTACAAGGGAAGAAACAGAGAAAGCTCTGGGTACTTTGCAAGCTAATAAGTCCCTGAAGGAAGATGGGTTCCCTCCTGAGTTTTATAGACAATTTAAAGATTTGTTGATGCCCCTTTGGATGGATGTGTTGGATCAGGTGGTGAAGACCCAAGCCCTCTGGAAACATTTTCAACTGCTATGATTACAGTGTTACCAAAGAAAGGTAGAGATCCACTAAAAACCTCATCATACAGAACAATATCACTTTTGAATGCAGACTATAAGATTATAGCATAGGCAATAGGCAAAAGACTGGGTGAGTATTTACCAAAATTATTACATCCAGATGAGGTGGGATTTGTTAAGGAAGACATTTAAATAGCCTAGGTCAATTATTCAATATAATACATATGGCAAAATTAAAGTAGAATCCAATCATAACTATTTCTTTTGATCCAGAGATGTAATATGATTAATTAGAATGGTAGTTCTTATCTAAAACATTAGAAAAATTGGTATAGGAAGAAAATGTATAAATTGTATAAAAACTCTCTATCATATGGTCACAAGCTAAAATTATCACTAATAACCAAATGTCATCTATTTTTCCCTTGAGTAGATCAAGTAAACAGGGGTGTTCCCTACTTCCACCATTATTCATCCTCGTTATTGAACATCTGTCAGAGACTATAAGAAAGGCTTCAAAGTTGGACAGGAAGAATATAAAATTAGTTTATTTGCTGATGATGTTTTATTTTATCTATGTCTGACCCAACTGAATCATTGATAAAATTACAAACAATATTAGAAAAATATGGCAGAATATGAGGATATAAAATAAATATGAAAAGTGAGATAATGCCATTGCAGAATGTTGATTATGAAATATACCAAAAAGGTAGTAGATTTAAATAGAAAAAAGATGGAATTAAATACTTAGGAATAATGACAGGTAATAATTTACAGAATTTATATGTTTAATTATACCCATCTATTATGTAAAAAAAAACAAAGATAATTTGGGGAGTAAATGGAAAGATCTGCCAATTACATTAGTGGGAAGAGTAAATTGTATAAAAATGAAGGTAATGCCAAGACTACAGTATATTTTTCAATTATTGACATTTGTACTAACTAAAAAATTCTTTAAATTATTGCATAATTGTATAAGAACATTCCTATGGAATAATAAAGTACCAAAATTGCAATGGGAGGACTTAGACTTCCAGATTTTAAGAAGTATCTATCAGCGCAATCAAGATTTTTTATCATCTTTCTTTGAAGAAACAGTTCCCCCTCGTGGTTTCAAGTGGGATTGAATTCAATAAAAGAGGAGACAATTAAGGACTTTATTTATGTTAAGTCAATAACAAAAAAAAGGGCACTCTTATATTAATACCCATGAATAGAATATGATAATAAATAAATGAATGTATTGGGGAAAAAGGAGGTATATAATGTAAAAGTCTATGAATCTGAGTAACAAAATATTGTCTTCATGGTGTGACAAAGGAATAAAATATGTTGATGATTGTTACATGGAAGGATCTCTGATGTCTTTTGAACAACTAAGAGTTAAGTATGGAGTCACTAATGGGATATTCTTCTGCTTGCTCCAGTTAAGATCATTCTTAAGAGAAAGATGGAGACGAAACTTGGCCCTACCAAAAATTAGTGAGATGGAACAAATGATTTGGGTGGGGAACACACCTAAATTTATAACTAAGATGTATTTTGCTCTTCAAAATGAAAATGAAAAACTAGGCTTACAGAGATTGTGTGTGTGTGTGTGTGTGTGTGTGTGTGTGTGTGAGAGAGAGAGAGAGAGAGAGAGAGAGAGAGAGAGAGAGAGAGAGAGAGAGAGAGAGAGATGGGAGTCAGATTTATACATCACAATAATGGAAAGATGATGGTCTGATTGGTGTTTGGATGGCATTACATCAATGCAAGATCTAAATTACTACAATATAATTTTCTACATTAATTAAATCTCACAATATAGAAACTATATAAATCAAAATTGTAAATATCGGAGATGTGTTTTAGGTGTGGAACAGAAATAGGAACATTTGTACATGCTACATGGTCTTGTGTGAAGGTGAGACCTTTCTGGCAGGATATTACTGAAATACTAACAAAGATAATAGGGGTGGCCTTCACAGACAACCCGGAGCTTTATCTTTAGGGTAATTTTATTGAAATAGTAATAAAGTAACTAAATTCCAAAATTTCATTTGTTAAAATAGCTTTAGCTGTGGCTAAGAAATGTATAGCAATGACTTGGAAATCTGACTTTCCTCTACATATAGCACGATGGAAGACAGAGATGAACAGTTGTACACCTTTGGAGAAAAATCACATACAATCTAATGTACAAATATGCATTTATAAAAGATGTGGCATCCATATTTTGACAATATAGGGGCTCAAATATTAAAAAAAGGTGCCACTATTATAAAAATATGTGACCTCCCCAATGAAGACTTCCTTCTTTTTAAACCCAACTGTAAGCCCTGATGGTGTATGAATTTATACTATGAAGGGGGTGAGAGGGAAGAGGTTGTTGAGTTTTGTAAGAAAAAGTTTTATATATATATCTACTTATTTTAAAAATTGAAAATTTTGATATGTATAGTTATGGAAAAAAAATTAAAATTAGTCTCTTGAGACAGGACTTTGACAAAGAAATGTTGACTATCCCTGATCAGATTATGTCTCTCTAAATGTTTGTAAATCCTGTCTCTCAGGATCTTGACTGCCACTGTTCTATATTTTTTCTGGTTATCTCTACTCACTTTCTTGACTAGTGGAATAGCATCTTTAACTTTCAATCCTCTGGTACTTCCATCCCTACTGACAATGCGAAGATCATCATCAAAGTTTTTTGCCAGGTCAAAGGTGCTGTACCCTCAATTTCCCTTGAAGTTGTTGCATATCCAGTGTACCTTGAGTTGGATGGAATACACACATATTTGGGGAAGCAGCTCTGACATTTAAAACCTTGGAAAACTTCTGCACCTTATGGGAATAGAGCAAAAATCTCTGGAAATCGTAGTGGACACAGCCAAGTACATCCCAGGAAAAACTCTCCCAGCCATTGAGAAAATCTACATGGAATTCAGTCATCACAGAGCAGAAGCAATTATCAAGAATCCACATCAACCAGAACATGCTCTGTTCTCACTGCTGCCATCAGGAAAGATGTCTAGGTGCCACAAGACTTATACCACCAGGTTCAGGAATAGCTGCTATCCCTGCACCATCAGATTACAAAACAACAAACTCAATCAAAGACACATTTAAGGTCTCTTATTTTGAACATTATTTATCATTGAATATTTATTTTCTATATTGCACAGTCAGTTTGTTATATTTTCTTTTTTTGTTTCCATTTCTCTCTTTTGTATACATATCTTTTCTTGAGTATATTTTATGCATGACCGATCATTCAAAATTCTGCCTTGCCCACAGGGAAACAAGTCTCAGGGTTGTAGATAATGTCAAATATATACTCTAACAATAAATCTTTAACACTTGAACTTTAACACTGGATGAAACATTTGGGGAAACCCCTGTAATGAGTTCCCAAAGGCAGACAGCACAAACACTCTATAGTTATGGCAATCAGATAAATTTCCTTTCATGGTTTAATTACAGTGATCCTACGGCCCGTTGACAAGACTTCATCTTCTCAGATCTAAGAGGTGACGCTGTGAATTCATGGCAAATTCCTTTTCAGCAACTTTTGGAAACACCTACTTTCAAAGCCTGGGTTGACATACAGTTCTTCATCTCTTTCTCTGTCTGGTTGTTGGCAGCAGACTCAAACTGGGTGTTGTGCTGACAATGGAACCGAGAGGGACATCTGCACTTTAGGTTTTTGTTGGACCTTGACCTTCAGGGGTCTGTACAACTGTTGGTTTCTCCTTGAGGAGCGCTAGTGCTTCCAACCCAAGAACACTCCGAGGCATCACTTCTGTGTACATATTTCAATTATGTTTTTCAAGATCATCTAAACAGCCCTTCATCTTTCTAATGATTGAAAACCAGGTTTCAAAATGAAGGTTTCACATACACTAGCATTTAAAATAACTAGTGTTCAGATTAAACTATAATATATTTTCCTGGTGGGTGTTCACTTTATTCAATCATTCTTTAATAGATACAAATAAATCAATTGTGAAGTCTAAGCAAATCTTCCTTTAAACGAAGGATTGCAGAACTGTGGGCTCATTAATGAATGCCGACAGTGACTCATTTTAGTCATGCTTCGTTATTGAGAGGAAGATTTTTACCAGAGGGAGATTTTTTAACACCGAGACTCGGAGTAATGGTTTGTACTTAGTAATTGGCTGCAATATAACTGGTATGGAAGAAACAGCTGAGACGTAAACAGTGAATGTAATCAGGGCAGATTTGTATGTGTATAATGATTGTTTTGGATTTGTAATTATTCTCACTCTTTCTGCTCATAACATCTCACTCCTGGCAATGCGACAAATTTGGAGTGGGGAAATGCAGAGAACACTTAAAAATTCGACACAAAAATAAGCAGTTTTGCTAGAAAAGGCTAAGACTTGGCAGACCCACATGGTATAGAAAATTAAATCAGTAACAGTTGCTTCCTTTGCAATCGAAAGGGAAGCATTGTGAACTGTTGCTGAATGTGTGAATCCTGACGATTCTTGCAAATTACATTTATTTTCTAATCCAACATCATGACTGGGTTTCGATGCCTCCGGCATAGCAGTAGCAAACTGCTACTGACCGAGCTGATTTCAAAGAATATTTCGTGCAAATGACACAGATCACTAAGAATGCAGTCAACTTTTTAAAAATAAAATTACTGGAATAGTTACTATTCTGAATGCAATAATAACATATTGAAGAACGTTTAATGTATTGTTTTTTTAAATGCCATTTAAAATATGTTAACTAGATCTTATTGTTTGAAATGCTTCAAAATATCCAATACTAAAAGCTGCCATATTCTTGATTAGAGGGAGAGGATTAGATTAGTTTAGTTTAGTCCTTTTTTTCTCTCTTTTTAATCGTTATTATTTTAATACAACAGTCTAATAATGGGTCTGACATGGTTGCATTCATTATGTTTATTACTAGATGGAATTATTACAAATAACTTTTAATGTAGAAATGCACATTTTATTACTTACTCTTTTTTACCCCTCTCCCTTTTTTATGTATTTGCTTGTATACAATTGATTTATTATATTATCGTCATTTATTAAGTTATGTTGAACTCAATAAAAACTATATTAAAAAGAAAAGCTTCCATAATACTGTACATAAAGATGCTGGAGAAATTGCTTCCTTTTAACTTCTGAAAATGAAATACTCAGACCTTCTACAACATGGTTAGTGAAGTGGTTAACGCAATGCTGTTACAGCATCAGCGACCGGGACCGGGGTTCGAATCCCATGATCTCTGTAAGGAGTGTGTACATTCTCCTTGTGTCTGCATGGGTTTCCTCTGTGAGGTCTGGTTTCCTCCCACCCTCCAAAAAGGTAGAGGTTATTTGGGTGGCACGGGCTGTGGGCCAAAAAGAGCTTGTTACCATGCTGTAGGTCTAAATTTAAAATTTATAAAGGATTTGTCGATTTCACTATTAGCAGTTGAATTCAATTATTGTTTAATTTTGCAGCCCTCATAATTCAGCAACATCTGCTTTTAAGGAGTATCCTGGTTTTATAAAAATGCCTAAATAGTGAAATACAAAACCAAGAAAATTAATTTAACAATCATTTATAAACAAAAGCTTCTATATGTATAGTTGTAGATGTTCCATTTTTTCAAAACCTGATTTTAGAAATGCTTGCCTTTGGATTTTGGTGCACAGTCTTGTGCCATTTACAATAACTCCGCTTAAAGGAGTAGGGAAATTATTTGCTGTGTCCTCACCATTAGCATTGGTTCAGATCTAGCTTCTCAGAATCTGAGAATAATCTGGAGCAAATGTCATTTTTCTCTTCCTTCCTACAAGGAAGTGTTAGTCGCTGTTGGGCGATCCTACCGATGGCACAGCCAAACTCAGAAAACGAGTGCACAAAAAATGATCAGCACCGTGTTATTCTCAGAAACAGTGGGGCGATGCATGTCTATTAAGCATATGCTTAAAACTTCAGAGCTGTGGTTTCATGAGCTGCAAATAAGTCCAGATATATGATGCTTCACTTATCAACCTGAAATATCTTAAGAAATGTAAAAAAGAGAATCTTACTTTATAGTGCAAACAGATATATCTCAGTAAAGATCACGTGAACTGTTTCTTGGAATTATTTAAAATTGTTGTAAATGTCATAGAAATGGGAAAGCACCCAAAATTGAAAAGTATGAATAGTGCATTATACTTGAATTTCAGAAGGTGCCCTTGATCTTTGAACAGAATTTACACATGATCAGGCATAAAATGTGAATATAGAAAATATAATGAAAGACTTCTTAAACAAAATTTTCTCTTTCATTCAAGAGTGCCAAGAAAGATAGGTTAAGTGATGAACCAGGAGAGTGCATGAGCAAATCTGAAGAACTGGATTGAGTAGTTACATTACATCTAACTTTTTAAATAGCTTCCAGGAAGACCAAAAGAGACACAACTTCATTATAATAATTAACTGTCAGGGACAGAAAAGCATCTCTAGAATGATTTTTATTCATTTCCTTTTTGGAATCAGTGACCTCCAAACAATATCTATTTACTGTTGAGTTCTAAGTTGGTTAATTTCGGTGATGGAGGAGGTGGCCCAGAATCTCAATAAGATGTAATGTTCACCTGTTTTCCAACATTTATTAAGGTAGGACTGGTTGATCAAACTAATGCTGCTTTGGAGACAGAATTGTTCATGGAACTAAGGCATGATTGATGAATGGACATTGCTGAATGGCACCGACATACCGGAACAAATTTTCTGCATGTAGGAATGTTGTTGAAAACACTTTAAACTCAATAAAAGTTCATTCATTGGATAAATAGTGACACAATCTGGTAAGAATTTTTTTTTTTCTTATTCAACAAGGTTTAGCATTCTGGTACAAATTTATTTGAGGCATGACCAGTTCTTATCTTTCAGTTGACTTCATCAACATTCAACATTCTCAGAAAAGAAATTCACCCATCCCACAGAGTGTATCAATTCTAAATTGAGGCATTATACTATCTCAATTCCGCTTGCTGTAACAACATGGAGATAATGATCAAAATAGGTTAAATATTCTTGCATCCTTTCACAGCAGTACACAGACATTACTAACTCTCTGGACATTGGCATAGCAAGATAACCCTTAAATTGGAACTAAACCAATAACAGGTGGAAGCCAGAGATAGCACATTCTGCACATGTGATAGACCTATTGATTGGACAAAGTCTATCCAACATTTACAAAACTCATGTCAGGAGTCTGATGGAATAATCTTTCTCAATACGTGGCACATAGCATGCTAACTTTGGAAAATACTCCCCCTTTTCATCAATGTGGTGTGAATACAGTACTTTTTCGATTATCCAAAATGTATGGGACCAGACATTTTTCGGTTAATTTTTCAGATAACTGAGAAACTGCTTTAAGCAGCCCTAGTAGCATCAGCAGAAAACTTGCATCAGTGGTTAAACAACAAGAAAAAACAATGGAAGGTTTTTCAGTATGAAATAATGTTTAATTCTTACCAAAAAGCAATGCGATCTGTTTACAAAATAAGATAAATGCATAAATTTAAGAAAATCTTATTTTAAACATTCAAAATTTCAGATAACTGAGAATTTAAGTTCAGTGGTTTTCTTATAACTGGAAACGTACTGTATGCTTTACCTTCATTACTCAGAGCACAATGACATACCTGCAGCAAAGAGCGTGCAGCAGTTCAAGGGTAACACTACTCCCTTTCATAAGGGAAATTATAAGCAGAAAATAATTGAGATATATGGCAGTGATGCATTATATGCAAGAATATCTGAAATTGATTGTTTAAACCTGTGCACAGAGGAATACCAGAATTCAGATTTATTGTCAGAGTACATACATGAAATCACATACAACCCTGGGATTCTTTTTCCTATAGGCCAGGCAGAATTATCACCTTTTTGTTCTGTATTTTTTAATTGGTTTTTATGCAATGAAGAAAAGGGAACAAAATACATATATCTTCCCCAAATATATAAATATATATATATATATATATATATATATATAACTTTAAACAGTATAAACTCGATTCCCCCTCCGCTGCAATTGGTGAAAATGGAAAAAGAAAATCAAAAGTATTGTATAAAAACCCCTCCCAACCTACTCTAATAAAAAAACTAACAAAAATAAACAGCTGAGCAGCTTATCCTGAGGGTTACATATATTTTGTAGTTTTTGGTTCCTATTGTAAAGCAAAGGAAAAATTATATATTGTCTGGAAGAGTAAATACATCTAATCACATTAGAAGCATTTACATCATATGAAAATAAGACATAAAGGTCGCCATGTATCTTCAAATTTCACTGATGAATTTAATTATTTTTCTAAACTTAAACGAGACATAAAATGAGAAAACCATTGAAACACTGTTGGAGGTCTAGAGTCTAGCCAACAACGAGAAGGCCACAACTCACTGAATAGGTACAGAAAAACTCCCTATGTCTGGATCAATAACCACGAAAAGAGCAGTTATTGGATTGGGTTGTAGCTTCACCTGAAGTAAAGTTGAAAAGATTTTAAACATTTCTTTCCAATAGTTTTCTAAGAATGGACAAGACCAAAACATATGTGTCAATTTAGCAATTCCAGATTTGCATCTGTCACAATTAGGGTTAATATTAGAAAAAATACGAGTCAATTTATCTGGAAAAAAAATACTAGCCAATTTACCTCTTATTGGTAGTGCAGAAAAAACTGTATTCAATGTACACATATAAACAAATAAAAGAAATGTAAACAAACAGAGAGAAAGAAAGATATAAAGTGCAAAAGAAGTCCTTAAATGAGTCTCTGATTGAGTTTGTTGTTGAGGAGTCTGATGATTTGAGGGGTACCATCTGTTCCTGAACCTGGTGATGTGAGTCTTGTACCTGTTTCCTGATGGTAACAGAGAGAACAGAACATGTGCTGGGTGATGTGGATCCTGGATATAACTGCATTTGGATTGGTGGTTCATGGTCAAATATAAGATAGTGATCAATATATTGGACAACACTGGTCTAAAAACACTGGACAATTTTAGCTATGTGAAACATATATTTTGCATCAATTATCTTGAACCTGGTTGGTTCTTCCCTGCAGCAGCAAAGATCTTATAAGAATCTTGTCAAAATTATCCCAATGCCTAAACATATGAAATAAATCACAGAGGATAACCAAAATGTTTCTTTTTTTGGAAAAATTTATTTTTCATTTGCATCAATGACAAATACAACATGCTTCTCCATAATCATACAGAGTAAAAAAATGCAAATGAATACATAATTTTATATTTTCTCCCCTCTACCCTCCCCCACCCTCCCCAAAAAAGAAGGAAAAAAATGAAAACAGCCAACCTGAACTTTAAACCTCTATATTAATGAAGAAGAGTTGGAGCAGGAGTAGCAGACACTGTAGATAAACTCTTACTGATGAAATCCATACATGGTTTCCAAATCTTACAAAATTTTTATGGTTGATTCCATAAATTATACGTTATTTTCTCTAACGGTATACAATTTTGTAATTCCATTTGCCATCTATTCAACCCCACATTATTGACTAATTTCCATTTTACTGCCATACATTTCTTTGCTACTGCTATTGCTACACTTAGAAACTTCCTCTGATAGGTATCTAATTTCAAATTATGAATATCACCTAGCAAAAATATTTTTGGATCTTTCAGAACCTGTATTTTCATAATTTGTCCCAATAAAATACATATATCTTCCCCAAATATTTCTACTTTTTCACATTGCCATATTGCATGTAAGATTGAATACCAAGCGAGAATATTATCTGATCATTCACCTTTAGTTATGTCAATTGTATTGGAAGAAGAGCAAAATATAGGTTATAGATGGAGGTTTAATACAGCATTGTTAAAAAGGCCAGGTTTTTGTGAATTTATAAGACAGCTGATAAAATATTTTCTAGACTCTAATGAATACTCTGTAACAAATATATTTCTGGTCTGGGACTCTATGAAGGCTTATTTAAGAGGGAAAATAATGTTATACAGCTAAGATTTAAAAAAAATGTCTGAAGTTAACTTCTTGGAAAAAGAAATAACAAAGTTGGAAAAAGAATTACAGAATCGAATGATGAGAAACAAAGAATATTGGAATTTAAAAAAAAGAAATTTAATGAAAAACAAGCATATAAAGTGGAGAGAGATTTAAGGCGAACTCAACAAAATTATTATGAGTTGGGAAATAGAGCCCATAAAGTTTTAGCATGGCAATTAAATCAGAGAAATTATTGAGAACAATAATAGCCATAAAAGAGGAATTGAGTCATCTTACTTATACAACATAGGGTATTAATGATGGTTTTATGTTATTTTATAAGAAATTATATCAATTGGAATCTTTGAAGGATGGAGATAAAATAGATGAATATTTATCACAAATTATATTACAAATTAAATATTGAAGGAAAGATTAAATTATCAAACTCTACTGATACAGAAATATACGACATATTGATGTCTTTACCAAATAATAAGCCTCCAGGAGAAGATGATTTCTGCCCAGAGTTATACAAAGAACTTAAGGAGTTATTGATCCCTATATTTATGTGATTGTTAGATCAAATGAATGACTCTTGTGATTTATCAAAGTCATTTAAAACACCATTAAAAAAAGGGAAGGATGCTTTGCTTCCATTTTCATATAGATCAATATCATTATTGAATACAAATTATTAAATTTTGTCTAAATTATTTGCTAACAAATTAGCTAAATGTTTACCTAAATTGATTAATATGGACCAGACAGGTTTCATCAAGAATAGAAGATCAGCCAATAATATTCTTATGTTTTAAAGTTTATTAAATGTAGCTCAAAAAATACCATCAGAAGCCTTGGCTTTAGATGTAGAAAAAGCATTTGATAGATTAGAAAGGGATTATTTATTTAAAGAATTGAAGGTGTTTGGAATTCCAACAAATTTTATAAATTATAATTGCCAAAAGGCTGAAGTAGTTAAAAACAGACAAACATCAAAACTTTTCTTATTGGAAAGATCATCTAGACAATGTTGTCCATTTTCACTTTTTTATTTGCGCTGGCTATAGAAACTTTAGCAGAGGTGGTAAGAAGAGATAATGAGATTGAGGGCTTCAAGATAGAAGATAGAGAATATAAAATTAGTCTTGAAGATTATGTAATATATTTTACAAACCCTGAAATTTCATTAAAAAAAATGTACGATTGGTGGAGTATGGGTTATTATCAGGTTATAAAGTAAATATTGATAGAAGTGAAGTGATGCCAATGATTGATATTAATTATACTCAAATTAAGAAAATTACCACATTTAAATGGCAGAAGTGGTTAGATATTTAAGAAACAATATTGCTAAAAATGTGAATAATTTATTTAAATTAAATGATATATCTTTTATGAAAAAAATTAAAGACTTAATAAGATGGAAGGATTGACCAATTTCTTTAATAGGAAGAATACATTGTGTGAAGATGAATATTTTTCTTAGACTACTAAACCTATTCCAATCATTACCAATTTCTGGAATTTCAAGAATTAAATAAAAATGTAAGAAAATGAATTTAGTGAGACAAAATGCCTAGGATGGCATTTGAAAAATTAATATGGGTATATGATGGGGGGGGGGGGGGGGGTCTACGAATGCCTAATTTTAAAAAAGTTATAAAGCAGCACAACTTAGATTCTTGTCCTCCTATTATCAGATTAGTGAAAAGACAACATGGGTATAAATGGAAATGAGTAAAATGGAAGAAAATGATACCAAAATGTTTCTTGAATGAAACAATATAAAATACTGGCTTGCATCAAAACTATAGCAATAATAGTTCGAGTAATGTTAAATATTTAAGGAATAGTAGCCAGAATAAATTAGTTCCTCAAACCTGTTTTATCATTCAATAAAATTATGACTGATCTTTTGCTTTGTACAACATTTTTCCATATCCCCACATCTCTTGTTCCTTTAATATCCAGAAATCTTTCAATCTCTTACTCAGCAGGTTACACAGTATCCATAGAGTGCAAAATGCAGTCAACATCTTGGACTGAGCCCCTCAACAGGAATCAGGACTGAAAGACGGAGAAATTTCTTCACTTGGAATCCTTGGAATCCTTGGAATTCTATTCTTCTAGAGAGCTGTAGAAACTTACATTTTAATGTTTTACATGTTCTTTTTTACAACATGGTAGAAGCCAATTCCTGCCATTGAAACCTGCCCTGTCCAATTACACCAAATTAACCCACAATCCTGTGCATTTTGTAGGGTTGGAGGAAACTGGAGCATCCAAGAAAAAAACCCTTGCAGGTCATGGGGAGAACTTTCAATTCTTTAAAGATAGTGCCGGTTTTGAAATCTAGGTCGCTGGCACTGTAATAGCATCACTCTAAATGCTACATTAACTGTATCTTAGTATTGTGTTAATTCAAAACAGATTACTTATTGGTGGTAAAGATGAAAATCTGCAGATGCTAGAGTCTAATTTTCTCTGCAAAAGTGTTGGAGAAACTCAGCAGGCATCACCCATAGAAAGTAAAAGATAGTGAATGTTTCAGGCCTCACTTACACCAGGAACAAATGTTGTTATTTATTCACCATTGTAGAGTCTCCTGTCTCTGATTTTAAGATAGTCATCATTGCTCTTTTCTGCCTTACGTTCCCTTAGAATCTCCTACATCCTTGTTTTAATATTTCTTTCTTTCATATTCTGCTTTCCCTTTCCTATCTTTATCAATTTCTTGTTTAACTTTTGCTGAAGAAAATCTCAATCCTCCAGTGAACTGCTTTGACTGGAAATTTTATAAACCTTTTCTTTGATGAATTCCTATTATTTCCCCGATTATCCATTATTTTTCATGCTGTGTTTTTTGCCTTAAAGAAATACATATTTTTGGAATTCGTGTACTCATTTTTACGTGCTAGATTTCACCTATCCATTGTTATATTCCTTAATATAGTTTACCAAATCTACCACAATTCTATTGTATGGATTGAAAACCATAATTTCAGAATGAGTTACATCACTTTACAATTAATATAAAATTCTATCATCGTATGGTTGCCTTTACAGTGCGAGCGATTGCGAGAGTTTGTACGTTCTCCATGTCTCTGCATATGTTTTGCCTGGGGGCTCTAGTTTCCTCTGACCATTCAAAACATAACGGGGGTGTAGGTTGGTTGGATGGCATGGGCTCATGGGTTGAAATGGCCTGTTACCATGCTGTATGTTTAAATTTACAAGGAGACCCTTAACATCCCTTTATTGTTGTGTTCAATACTAAGATCGTGTTATATGGCAAGCTCTCCACTGGCCACCGTGACAGAGGTGCACCAAAGAAAAGGTACAAGGACTGCCTAAAGAAATCTCTTGGTGCCTGCCACATTGACCACCGCCAGTGGGCTGATATCGCCTCAAACCGTGCATCTTGGCGCCTCACAGTTTGGTGGGCAGCAACCTCCTTTGAAGAAGACCGCAGAGCCCACCTCACTGACAAAAGGCAAAGGAGGAAAAACCCAACACCCAACCCCAACCAACCAATTTTCCCCTGCAACCACTGCAACCGTGTCTGCCTGTCCCGCATCGGACTTGTCAGCCACAAACGAGCCTGCAGCTGACGTGGACATTTACCCCCTCCATAAATCTTTGTCCGCGAAGCCAAGCCAAAGAAAGAAAGAAATACTAAATCTAAAGGAAGTTATAATGTCAGTTCCTTTGCCTACTGACCTACCTTGTAGACATCCCAGAATCCAAATTTTACAGCAATGAAATCAGTCATATGGCATAGAACAGACTCTTCAGCCTGACTGATCCTTGATAACTAAACTGCCATTCTAGATTAATCCCATCTTTCTGTATTTGGTTCATATCCCTTGAACCCACCATATCCATAAACCGGTCCAAATGTTTGTAGAATATTATTAGTGTACCTGCTTCTACAGTTTCCTCTGGCAGCTTGTTCAAGATGTGGACCACCCTGAGAGAAAAAAAAATTGCTTTTTATGTTTCTTCTAAGTCTTTCCCCACTCATCTTTAGGACATAGATTTAACATTCTAGAATTTTCTGCCATGGGAAAAAGATTGTGATCGTTCACTTTTTCCATGCCCTTCATGATTTAATAAATCTCTATAGCATATTTAATCTAGTCTCAGCAACATCTTACTGAACCTCCTCTGAACTCCTTCCAATTTATTGATGACACAAAGTACTTAACTGTCATTTCACTAATGCCTTGTACAGGTGAATCTTGAGTTCCCAACTTTTATACTCGATACTCCAAGCATGCAAAATGTCTTCTTCACTACTTTATCTACCTGACTTTTTGAGAACTATGCACCTGTGCCCTTTGATCTCTCCATTCTACAACACTCTCGTGGGCCTTGTTTTTACCAGGAAAGACCTACCATAGTTCTTCTTACCAAAATGCAATGTCTCAGACTTGTCAGATTTAAGTTCTGTTTGCCACTCCTTGGCTCATTTTCTCAACTGAGATCTTCTTGTAAACTGAGATATTCTTCCTCACTGTCCACTACACCACCAATTTTGAGGTCATCCATAGATTCACTATCAGGTTAACTATATTGCTATACAGTTTATTAATATCGATAACAACAATGGATCAAGCACCAACCCATGCAGCACACCACTGGTCACAGGCCTCCAATCAAAAAAGCATCCCTCTATGAGCATGCTCTGATTGTTTTCACAATGTGATGGATTGTGTAATATTTTATATTTTATATAGATATGTTTTAAAGGAGATAAATTGTGGCAGGTTTTTTAGTCACATACAAACAGTTCAAAACTGATCTCATTAAAAATGCAAGAGCTTGGCTCAAGCCAGACAGTCCAGGCTCCCAGTGCCTTTGCAAAAACTTCGAAGAATGCCTATAGAGACTTCACAAGTAGGTGTTAATTGGACATGCCGTGGAAAGCAACTGATGAACGGACTCAGATCGGGTCTGTCTGAATGCAGTTTGCTGTTCTAAGAAGATCATGTGGTTTTTCAAGCAGAGAGAAAGAGAGAGAGAGAGAGAGAGAGAGTGAAATCAATTCTACTGTTCAGCAGCAGCAGCTGGGACTGGAACAGGACAAGCTGGCAAGCTTGTTTGAAACCCCATTGTGAGTTCTGAGTTCAGCTTGATCAAAGTCCTTGTGGTCCATACAAGACAAGATGGCTGGGTGTGTAATGTTTCACCTGACATAACGGAAACAGAAAAGGAATTCTGTGGTGACCTGAAAGAAAGATGTTATCATCTGGTAAACCTTGATGGGGCAAGCTTCTTCGGCAAGATACTGACGTGACTGATTGGAAGGAATCAATTTGTGTGTGTCCAATGAGCAACAAATCTCTCTCTGAAAACTGACAAGAGCCTTCCTGAGCAGTAATCAATTTCCTTTTAAGCACCAAAGCCTGGTGAAGATTCATAAATGTTAATTCTGTGCACAGTATAAGAATTCCCTGATACCAATGAACTTGAAGGAGTGAGAAGTGAGTTTGATACACACATTACATACACATGTGCTTAGAATTAGAAGGGAGTTAAGTTAGGTTAAATTAAGTTAATAGTAATAAGTTAAAGTTTGTTCCTGTTTTTATGTTTAAAGAAAATTAAAAGTAACTTTTGATTAAGTAACCATTTGTCTTGGTGAATTTTATTGCTGCTGGGTTTTGGGGTCCTCTGGGCCTGTCACAACAAAGATAATTTTGAATCCAATGTTCCCATTGGATCCCACTTGATCAAACCTTCCAGATGATCCTGTCACATGGGACTTTGCCATATGTCTTGTTAAGGTTCATTTATTCAATATCCACTATCCTACCCTCATCAATTCTCTTTGACACCTCTTCAAAAACTCTCACCAGATTTGTGAGACACAATCTCTCATTTACAAAGCCATACTGACAGCATCCATTCAGAGGTAAGTAAGAAGTGTATAGGTGCTGGAAAACTGGAGCAACACAGAGTACTGAAGGAGCTCAGAAAGTCAGGCAGCATCCATGAAAGGAAATAGTTGCTGGTTTGAGCATCCAGCTGGTTCTTGATATTCCTGCTGAAGGGTTTTTGTCCCAAAACAATTGCTTTCCACGGATGTTGCCTGGCCTGCTGACTTTCTCCAACACTTTGTGCACCTTCAATTAGTCCCTGTCTATCCAAATGCTGCTGGACTCTATCCCTCACAACCCTCTCCAGCAATTACTGATCCACCTCAACCTAGAACAAGGAATCCCATAAAGATGGATTATCCAATTTATCTCCTCTCTCTTTTCCATCCATATCCCCCAATTCCCTAAACACCCACCCTTGCCCCACCCAAGCCTGCCTCTTCTTAACACTCCACTGATGACTCAAACTCCATTATCTGAATTTCATCCTGACTTCCAACTTTCTGATTGGCCCATCACTGATCTCTAATCCCCAACCAATGACTAGATCCTCAGTCTGATTTGGTTCACACGTCTGACCTTGCACTGCAGAATTATTATATTTATTCTGCAGCTGGAAGCATAAAACAGCTGTATCAAGGTTGCATCCATAATGTGTTACTCCAAGACAGAGTGGTCAGTCCAAAGCTTTGTGCAGTTTAATGCTTTTCTCCTTCAAACTCTCCCAATCACATACAGGCTTTCTGTTAGCCCTAATGATATACCAAGTGTTTCACAGCCTTTGTTTCAAGATTACCACATAAAAGCCTCATCTGTTTTTTTTGCAGAACTTGCATGTGGCCTTAGCCCCAAGGAACTTGGATCTGTGCCTCTTTATGGCCCTTCCAGTTAACTCCTGACCAGTAACTCATACTCTCTTCTTCCCACTTCCGTGGGCCTGTGCAGAAAAACACCAGCCTCCAGATTCAAGGACTGTTGGTTTTCTGCTGATTTCAGACTTGTAAATGGACCTCCCTTTGCTGAAAGAAGATGCCTTTGCATTGTTTTAACTGTGCTATTCTCTGTATGTTGTAACACTTTATCCTGCACCTTTGTTTTATTATTGCCCTCCCTGCTGTACCTAAGTATGGGTTGACTGACATGCAGAGCATGCAAAATAAAGCTTTTCACTGTAGCTTGGTACACATGACAATGAACAATTCAATTAACTTGTTACATGCAGATGTCACGCATGAAGTTTAGGCATGTTAAATAAAATACCAACATCCGATCAGGTCATAGGACCATCTTAGAAGGAAGAAGGCAAAGAAGGGAAGGGGCAGGGGAGGAGCACAAGCTATCAAGTAAAAAAACAAGAAGTGATAATCCTGCTTCCTCCCCCCCCCACCCCACCACCTTTTATTCAGGCACTTACCAGCTTTTTGCTCATACCCTGACAAAGGACTCTGGCCTGAAACATTGTTTCCCTTTACCTCCATAGATGCTGCATGACCTGCTGAATTTCTCCAGCACATTTGTGTACAGTATTTCATTCAGCTCCATCATTTGCAGACTTTCTTGTTTAACTGCAGTTTCCTGCATGTGATGCCATGTTTGGAGGCTACTTTCTAGTAATTACATGCCACCTTGCTCTGCTAGTGAGAGGGAAACAGGCAATGTGTTTGGACATTAGAGCAGCAATGACTGATAAATTAATAGTTCTGTATGTGCCTGCTGTGAGAGTTGGATATGGTGCTTGTAGCAGTGTTAAGAAAGTGGGTTTTTCAGTACATAAGCTCTTCCTTATGTTCTTGGGACTCAGTATAAGGGAAGTGCTGCAGTTTCTGGGATATGACATTTGAAAATGATTGACCCTGACCACATTTGAAATCGCTGAAGTTTTTGTGGTACTCCATCAAGCTTCTAGCCCCTGGCTCCAACTTTCTCTGCCATCATCTCCCACAGCTTTTGCAGAACTTGTCTGAAAAACCTCCTGCTCTTTTTGACTGGACTAAAAAAATAAGCCAGCTTGGCTGCTCAGAACTGCCGCCCACAGCACTTAACAAGGACAGATGTGCAAGTACAATCTCACTGGACCTCTGGATTCCGGAGGCAACTGGCAAGGCAAAGCAAGCTTGATGCATCAGGCTTCAAGTGGTGTGGATGCAAGGCCTTGTCCCTGGAAGTTCACTGAGGGAAAGCTGGTGATGGAGCTTTGGAATCTGTCAAAGCTTACAAGGTATTTTACAATTTAAAATTAATGTCAATAATTGAAATAAATATAAAATGTTAAGAGTTGGTTAAAAATTAAAAAAAAACAGAGATGTTGTGATAACTCAGCCAATCTTGCAGAACCACAGGAGGAAAATATATATTACTGATGTTTTGGGCCTGAGCCCTTCCTCAAAATAAAGCCATAAGACATAGGAGATGAAAATAGGCTATTCAGCCCATCGTGTCTGCCCTCCCATTTAATCATGAGCTGATCCATTTCCCCACTTAGCCCCACTGCTCGGCCTTATCCCCATAACCATTGATGCCCTGGCTAATCAAGAACCTATCATCATATACTTGTTTACAAATCATTATACATATTCAACTGAATTAAAATATTTCAAAGAACTTTTCCCACCTTCAAGTTCTCCTTTCCAAGAATCTCCATTCAAGTGAACATAGCCTCCAATTCCATGACAGTTTAATTCTGGGAAGACTAACAAAACAGAACTCCATTGATGGGCTCTATTTTGGGTTCAGCACGAGTGCATGATACAGCATTGGTCAATCAGCATGTCCCAGACTTAGACACTTAGACAATGTATGCATTAGTGTGGCAATTGCAAACAATATCAAAAATATAAACCTATATAAGATTAATGAACTATGACCTAATTAATTTAAGGATACAAACAATGGACATGCTATCTGCTCTATCAATGACATAATGCAGAGGTTATGGCGTTTGGACTTACATGATTTGATGGACAGTTTCTCTTTCTGTCTGAGTATGATTTCTAGCTGTAATATGCAAAATATGGTACTATTAAAACTAATTAGCTTGTGTATATATTCACAGACTAAGGCTATATTATGGCATATAGGGGCACAAAGGCACAGTGCCATCAAGATAAAACAAAACAGGCTTGATTGATGGCCCTCTCCATTGATTTCCCATTCTTTATAATGGTCTGTAGTTACATTCCAATAAAATGCAAGGAGGTTTTCTCTCCCAAAAATTAAGATATTTTTAACCAGAGCACTGTTGTTCTCCAGATGAAACATCCTGGAGGCCAGTTGATAACTGACACTGGTAAAAGCTTGTGAGAAGGAAAAACTTTCCTCTCTGCTCTCTAAAGAGCATGGTCCAGTAAAACTAAAGGAAATGAGAGAAAACACAGAAATGAATGACATTACAAGGAAAATGTGTCATGATTAACAAAAGGCTGAAAATGTAACGTTCACAATCTCTGACAATATTGCCAAATGCTTTGCAGCAATTAAGTGCATCTGAAGTATTGTAGAGCTGAATTCTAGTCTGAATCTGCAGAGGTAGAACACAGAAATGTAACAATGGAGATTGGAAACAGCTTTGAAAATCAAAACCCATAAATGCACTTGTGGGCTAATTCCATAAGCTGGCATTCCCCATCACAGGAGGCACATATGGGGAAAGAAAGTCAGGAAACTTGGATTTCCTTTCTATTCATTTGACTTTTTTTAAAATCAGTTGCTTTTTTTTGTTGCAGCCTTGAATATTATCTATTTATATTGCACAGCAATTCCTGTTTCTTTCTACATCCTGCCTGAGCAAATATCATTGCACATATGTTAAATTAACATTCACAGAATCTGAGCCATGATGGGAGAAGACGGGAAGCTTGATCAAAAAGCTAAACATCAAGACATTCTTTTTCAAAAGATGGACAGAGAAAGAGGCCATTGGTACTGAGGGAATTCCACTGTGTAGGGAACAGGCTTTGCCATGAATAATTAGGTCAAGGGAGAGGGAGGTAAACAAGAAGAAGGGCTCAGGCCCAAAACATCAACTGCCTTTCCCTTTCCATCGATGGTGCATGACTAGTTGAGTTTCTCCATCTCGTTTGTGCACAGCAAAGGGAGAGGGGCAATGGTTCTCTCGCCTTGGCCAAAAGATCATCGTACTGTTGGGCTGCAGGAGATTTCAGGGCAATGAATGAGTCCTTAAAAAGTTTTGCAGGTAATACTGAGGAATTTTAGTGTTACTAATCAGTGGACAGAAAGCAAGAGTGAGGATTGGGTGATGGTCCATTTAAACATTCTGTATGCAACAGTGCTTGAGAAGATTGTTTGGAACAGACAGATGAGAAGAAACAACTATGTAAATGTGGGTCTATGCTATCAGAGTTCCTCAGTAATCTTGAAAGCTCATGGGACTTGTGCACATCGAGCATAAAAAAATACAGCACAGGAACAGGCCCTTCAATCTACGATGTCTGTGCCAACCAATTTAAACCCATCCCATTGCTGCCCTATTTTCTTTTGCTCCCTGCCTGTTCATGTGCTTGTCTAAATGCCTCTTAAACAATTCTATTGTATCTGCTTCCACTACCTTTCCTGGCAGCATGTTCCAGGAATATACCTCTCCTTGCGTTAAAAAGTATATCTGCTTTAAACTTTCACCTCTAGTATTTGACACAGAAAAAAAGACTCTGACCACCTACAGGTCTCTCATAATTTGATATGCTTCTATCACTCAGCTAGATGCTCCAAAGAAAACAATTCAGGTTTGTCCAAAATCTCCTTCTTACAAATTCTCTCTGATTCAGGCAACATCCTGGTGAACCTCTTCTGCACCCTCTCCAAAGACATCCGTCCTGTAATGTGGTGACCAGAACTGAGCATAACTCTCCAAATGTGTCCGAGAAAAGTTTCCTCCAACTGCTTTTACACTTCTACACTCATGCTGTATGTCTTGTTTACCACCCTGTCTACTTGTGTTGCAACCCAAGATTCCTCTATTTATTTATGGTCCTAAGCAACCTGTCATTTACAGTATTTTTAGTCCAGTCATGGAGAAGTTGTAAATGATTTCAGGCAGTGAATCCTTGAAGGCTTATCATCTATGCATTCACATGTAGTCAAATGGGATCTGTGAAATGATGATCAGCTGTCTGTGGCTATGAAATCCATAATTTCTTATCTGTTTTCACTATGCTGCAAGATAGTTGAAAAGGTTCAAGAAAATTCTAGCATTCCATTTTTGGACATCCTTATGATTGATGGTATGAAAGGATTGTGGAAGATAAAGCTGTAAGCCATCCCCCAACTCAGTCACAGGCAGAAAGAAGAAGGATTGCCCTATTCCTTCATTCATACAAGGGCACATACTCAGTTTCAAAAACATTACATATCATATTCTTCTAAGCAGGACCTACCTAAAGATGGTTCTTTGTGGTCGAGAGTAATAGAATGCTATCACATCAGTGTCTTTGAGTAAATCACGATTCTTTTGATAAGGGATGGTCATGATTTGAGAATTTAAATAAAGAGCAAAGAGTTCACGAGAAAGAACGAGCAATGTATTGTACTGGAGGAGCCAAAAGTGAGATTCTGACCGTTTATGAAAGAAACTCCCTTTTCCAACAGCATAATCTACAGATTGTACATGGATCTTTCTAAAATGACTGCTGGATCTGAATAGAAATGTGGGAAATTTCACTTCCTAGTTTTTGTAAGGTGCATTCATTGAACAGTCTGAAATTTGGTGTATGTTGTCATGAATATTGCAATGGAAGCCCTATGTTCTCATCACTTGTTAAATTTCAGAGATCTTTGATTCAGAGATCAGAAATTTATTGATATTATTACTTCTACAAGGTCAAACCCAATGTAGATCAGTATTTGCAAAGTGTGGTTCGTAAGCTGGTGTCCTTTTTGAATAAGACATGTTTCACAGCACAAGAAAATGACAGGTACAGTTGGCATCCCTTATGTTAGGAGTGTAACAAGCTCAACTGGCCGACCACCAACATACTGCCATTGGTATATTCGAGGTCCTCCAAATCTTTGTCACCCCAATTAACACTAGTTTTATTTGCCCACCTTCCCTGAGTTCATTGACCTTTTTCTTAGCTAACTCCTCTTTTTTTACATTTTCAATCTTATTTTCAATCTCCTGTCCCCAGCTCCTGGGGACAGATTTTGGAATGACCCGGGGCAAATAATGCTCAGTGCCTCCAATGCTCGGCATTGCAGATGCATGAAAACCAAATGCACCGCACATCTTTAAAATCCATCCATGAATTTACTCTACCTCTAATTCCAAATGTAAACCACGAAAATCTGAAGAGAAGCTCAGCAGTGTCGTTTGTGTAGCAAAGGTAAAAAATACATAACTGACATTTTGGATTTGAGCCGTTCATCAAGATATGAGAAAATGCCAGCAGGTGTCTGAACAAAAAGGTGGGGGGGGAGGTGGCAAAGGTGGGAGATGATAGGTGGAGAAAGGAGGGAGGGGTCAGCAGTAATGAAAGGGAGGAGTGATGGCTGGGTGGGTAAGGCAGAAGGGAGGGGAGCACTGGAAAGACAGGAAAGGCGAGCAAGTTTAGCTGAAAGCAGCAAAGTCAATGTTAAGGCCAACTGGCTGGAGGATGCCCAGATGGAAAATAAGATGTTGTTCCTTCAATTTCCGGGTGGTCAGGGTGAGATATTAATTCCACCCTGCGTATCGTCATTAAATTTATTCCACTTTTGGTGATGAAGGCTTCAGCCCTTTAACTGCTTAACCTCGCCAATATTTCTTTATTCCTTCATTTCTTTGTCCTATTACAATCTAACTCTTTGACCATCTTTTGCCCAATTGTCTTTATGCCCTACCTCGCTCAGTGTCAAATTCTATTTGAAAATGCTCCTAAGACATGTCCTCACAGGTACTATTGGTGTTTTCAAGCACACATCAAAAACACTCAGATGTAGACTACTGGAGGGAGAGAATGAACAAGTGGAGTCCAATGGTGCAGCCAACAATTTCTAAAGCTTTTAGCACAAACATTGAAATTTCATTTAAAGTTACTAACAGGTTCGGGACACCGTAAGTGATGAGCTTTAATCATATAAGTCACGTTTGTGCTGTGAATAGTAGCCATCCCAGAGTACGGTACGGTAGAGTTCTCTTGTGTGTGCCTCGTGGCTACTGGAGAAGAGTAGTAAAATTTGGTCATTTGCTCTGATTTTTCACAAGAATTCTATCAGTCTTATCACCTACCCAGTGGGAATATATCGCACTGGGGGAGAAAAGTGAGCTTTGCTTATTTTCTTTATTAAAAAAATTGCTAATATCTGCAGAGTTATGACCTGACCTTTAAAATCTATGCAGTTTAATTTGGTGATTTTGGTATTATTCAAACTTTCTTTCTTAACCCTTTTGCAAACCATGGCAGAATTTAACATTACCCAGTCCTCGTCACTGAACTGACCCACAGAGTGACAAAGGAGCTGGGGACAGGTTTTGGAATGACCCGTGGCAAATAATGCTCAGTGCCTCCCATGCTCGGCATTGCAGAGGCATGAAAACCAAATGCACCCGCACATCTTTAAATGCGCGGCTGAAAGCCAACTTTGTTGTGGCAAGCCACCACTGTCAGACAGTGTGGGAGGGAGAAGCATTAACTTCAACAGCTGTTTCTTGACCCCGGCTGTCAGTCTTCCCAAGAATAAATTTTTGGAGTGTCCCATTACAGCCCTGTAGGGGATTATATAATGTTCAGACCCCCGCCTGCTCCAAGAAGAGCGCAGACACATGGCCAGGACCATCACAGGGTAATAAAATCAAATTAGCCCCTGCATTTGCAACGTGCGCCCTGGAGAAAGAGGAACCTTGAATGCAGCATGGTTGCATGTTTACAAAGCCTGTTTCCCCTGTTGGGCGAAGGCAGTTCGAGGGAGTCCTGCACAGTCTACAGTAATTCCCCTGCAAGGGCGACTTGAAACCGGCTGCGCTGAATAGCATTTGCTCTTCCTCGCGCCTCCCGCTGCAACATTGCTACATACCCCGGAAGTTTAGCCTCTGCTGCTCGAGAAACTTTCTCTACATTGCCTGGTGTGTGTGTTTGGGGAAGGAAGGGGAGGGAGGGAGGGGAGGGGAGGGGAGGGGGGGGGGGGGGGGGTTTCACCCTGGGTCTGTGCTGTCGATCCTGTGCGCGACCCCATCACGGACTCATTCCTTCTCGATCTGAAGAGGTGCCCAATGATTTTGTGCATTTCCCAGGGAGGGGGGGACTGAACCAACAATGAGGTCTGAACTGCCGCTGTTGCAAACTGCTCGGTGCCCATTTAAAAAAAACTTGCCACCGTGAGTTAAAAACAATATCCGTGCATCTATCACTTGAAACCCCCCCCCCCAAAAAAAAGGTGATTGCAGTTTTTTTTCCCAGTTCTGCAAAGAGAGTTGGGGTGGAGTTGGAGTGGCTGTAAAATAATTCGCTTGCTGGAGGTTCTCACTGATGCATATGAGACCTCACCCTATCAAATCTGCATTGGTGTATAGCTTGGGGACTTTTAATTTACCCTGGGTGAGCAACAGTAGTCACTGCTTGAAAATCATTTGGATTTGTCCCATTCTCTTCTCTGATCAGGAAGTAGTACTGCATTTACAGTAATGATTCTACTGGCCTGTTTCATTTGTGGAATTTAAGAGTTCCTAATGAATGTCACTCCTATCCAAAATTATTCCTTTCGTTATTCAAATCTGTTCCTGCTATTTTATGTTTATGAAGATGAGGTCCTGTTTATGTTTCTGTAAATCTTACCCTTCAGGGCAAAATGTTCTGAGTTCTCTTTTTGTTCATTCACACTGACTTGCTGGTCTTTGTCATTTCTCATATTATTTGTAGATATGTGAATATATTCCTCCTGCGGTTCAGAAAAGGCAGAAGATAGGAAATGTTCGGAACCCGTATTGCTATTTATCAGGGCACGCATGCAGAAACACTTAAAAATTTAAAAAAAGTACGTGTTGTGCTGGAATCTCGGGTCGTTTAAAATGGAGTTACTAGTTCAGACTAATCAGAGGTTTGGAAATAAATCCATTTGGTTGCAGAGGTGGAAAGCACTTGATGCGTTCATCAATTATGTATTTTCTACTGGTTGTGAGGGACAACTCTGCACCAAGCTGCAGCCGCTGGGATAATGGGTAGTTCGGATTATGGAGTTTATAATAATAGTTGGTAACATTGCCCTGTGATTGGTTAACAAGATGTGTTTCTACTTCAGAAATGGGAAGAATGTGGCAAGTTTTAGCCATTATAATCCTTTTCATAATTGATAATGAAATTCACTCACAAGCGAAAAAAATGGGCCTGTTAACTATATTATGACTGGTGTATTTTTGAGATGACCTGGTCTTTTGTTGAAACAGGGCCTTTTGGTCCGCTTTGAGCACGCTGACCATTGAACTAGTTTTGTTTATCTGCATTAGAATATTTGGCTATTGTTTGGGCAAACATCCGTTGATATTTCAATTGTACCTCTTGCACATTTTGCCCAGGTGCACAAACCAAAGGAACTTTCATCAGTAACAGATAACAAATTGCTTAGACTGTTGTTCTCTTCCAGGCTAGTTAGATGGACCTCCAAGATACTGATTAGACAATAATCATGTTAGCATTCCCATTGCTCCCAAATTAAAAGGCATCTGTGGATTGAGAAAGGGGGAGGCAGTGAGAAAAGGATGAGGAATAATATGCTTGGCCTTGTAGACCGGAATGAAGTTGTTAAGAGTTGGTTTCAAGCCCACCAGTTAAGACTTTGTTTTTGAGAATGTTGTAGAAAGCCATTTTTTTTTGACTGA
This sequence comes from Narcine bancroftii, assembly GCF_036971445.1. Classification (NCBI taxonomy): domain Eukaryota; kingdom Metazoa; phylum Chordata; class Chondrichthyes; order Torpediniformes; family Narcinidae; genus Narcine; species Narcine bancroftii. Next base: position 114,454,178 of record NC_091469.1, read on the forward strand.
GGGGTATTGGTAATTCCTGATCAAGCACAGCTATGCATTGGCTGTTGATGCTTCGGCAGAAAGCATGAATGTAAAAGCATCCTGGAAATATTTAGTTCTGCATATTCCCTTCATGTATCTGGATGGATTGGGGGACTTTGACAGTTGCAGAAAGTGTCCACAGCCTCTTGTATCTTTTTGGTGGACTTTCTGATATGTGAGCAATGGCTGAGTTTCATTGAGAACCCTTTTGCCAACAGTTTACCCTTGTTTTCTTTCTGGAAATCCAATGTTTTGTTTAAGATTTGGTCACGTAGTTATTTGCTGCCTCACATATTTAATTTTGTCCATGTGTTCACCTGATGGTGTTCACCCATATTTGTTCTTGATAAGATGGCAATGAGCAGCTGCCTTGGACTGTTGCATTTTCTATGGTGAAGGTACTCCCAAAATGTTGTTGTGGCGGGGGTTCCAGGATTTAGGCCAGTACAATGGAGGATCAGCAATATGTTTACAAAGCACGACTTTGAGGGGAGCCTGAAGATGCTTGAATTACTTGTCCTTCCTTGTGGTAGAGGCTGCGTTTGTATCGTGCTTGTATGAATAGCCCAGCACAGCCAGATACTGCAGCATCTGTGGGCTGGTTATAGAGGGAACAAACCTCGAGTCAGGAACAATACCTGTCCACCACAACCCTTTGTATTCTATGACCAAGCTAATTTATATCCAAATTTTGAACTCACCAAGGACATTCTGTAACTTAATCTTCTGGACTAGCCTACCATTGAAGGACCTGAATGGTTTCAGATGGAATTCAACATTGTGCAAATATCAATGAACATTTTTCCTTATGGAATGAAGATCTTTGATGTGATCGCTGCAAAGGATTGTGACACGACACTAAGGAACTCCACAGTTATACAGCTGAAATAATTGACCGCCAATAACCACAACCATCTTCTTTTGAGTGAAATATGACCCTGGAGCCTTTTCCCTTTGATGCCCATAGACTTTAGTTTTATGAGCATGCTTTAATTATGCATTGGATCAAATGTAATCACCTGCTAGAATTTATCTCTTCAGACCTGGATGATTGAGGTGGGTTAGTGAGTTTGCAGATGACTCAAAGATATGGGCAGAGAAATGGCAGATGTGGTTTAATCCAACTAAGTATGAGGTATTTCCCTTTGGGAGGTTGATTATAGGGCACATGTGTACAGGTAATAGCAGGGCTCTGAGTATCATTGATGTGCAGAGCAATCTGAGGGTTCACTACATAGATCATTGAAAGTGGTCATGCAAGTAGATGGGTGTAAAGTTGATATATGGTATGCTTGATTTCATCGAGCAGGGCGGGGGGGGGGGTGGTTGGGGGGTGAGTACAGAGGTCATGTTGTAGCTGTGTTTAAAAACAAAATTAGTTAAGCTGTACTTAGAATGTTGTATTGAATTCTGGATGCCACATTACAGAAAGGATGTGACAGGGGACAGAGAACATTTAACAGGATGTTGCCTGGATAGGGGATATGAATATAAGGCATTGGACAACTTGGGGTTGTTTTCTCTGGAGAAAAAGAGACTAAGAGGAGACCTGAAAGAATTTGACAACTTTATGAGAGACATTGATCGGGTCAATTGACAGAAACAACTTTTTTTTTCCCCAGAGGGAAAATACAACATACTAGAGGGCATACAAGTAGTCCGTGACTTATAACCTAAGGATTGGTCGTATCTTGGAAAGGACACAAATCAGAATTTTGGCCGCAGGCATGGAAACTTTTAATCAAATTTGTTTTTATCATAGATTTTTGTTGTATTTGACCAACTATGACAGGAATACAGGGCATGTAAGAGCCAAAATGTGAATGCCTACCTTGTTATTTGGTGTTCGGGATTCATAGGCTGGGTGCGGCCATGTTGATTCCTGTACGCATGCGTGAGTCTTCGGTTGGTGTAAACGTGGTGGGTTTGCGTACTGGAGTTCGGTTGGCACATAAGTGGTGGGTTTGCATATTAGAGTTTGGTTGGTGCATACGTGGTGGGTTTGCATATTGGATTTCAGTTGGCAATGCCCGAGAGTTAAGGGCACAAATTCAATATCGTTAGAGCGCTTAATTGAAACAACCTACCTGGCACAGAGTCTGGTCCCATGGCTAAGAAGAAGAAGGGAGATAAAGGTGCGAGCTGTAGTGATGGGGGATTGCATAGTTATGGGGACAGATCAGATGTTCTGTGGAAGAAATCGAGTATCCTGGATGAAATGTTGCCTTGCTGGTGCCAGGGTCCAAGATATCTTGATCGAGTTCACGGCATTCTCAGGAGGAAGGGTGAGCAACCAGATGTCGTGGTCCACTTAGGGTCAAATTTCATAGGTAGGAAGGGTGAGGAGGTCCTGCAAGTGCAGTGCTAGGTTGAAGGACAGGACCTCCAAAGTTGTGATCTCAGGATTGGTTCCTGTGCCACATGCTAGTGAGGTTAGAAATAGGAGGATAATGCAGCTTAAAATGTGACTAAAGAAATGGAGCAGAAGGGAGGGCTTCAGGTTTCTGGATCATTGGGCTCTCACCAGGGAAGGTGGGACCTGTTCCGACAGGATGATTTGCATCTGAACTGGAGGGGGATGAATATTCTTGTGGGAAGTTTTGCTAGTGGCCCTCTGGTTGGTTTAAATTAGATTTGCAGGGGGTTAGGACCAGAGTTCCAGAGCAGATAGAGGAGTGGAGAAGAGAAAAGATGATTTGAAAATTACACGCACTGTTAGAAGTCAATGGGTTAGAGGTGGAAATATTCTTGGGTGCATCAATTTCAATGCAAGGAGTATTGTAGGAAAGGCAGACAAGCTTAGAGCGAGGATTGCATGTGGAATTATGACATTGTGGCCATTAGTGAAACTTGGTTGTAGGAGGGGCAGGACTGGCAGCTCAATGTTCCTGGCTTCCATTGCTTTAGATGTAATAGAATGGTGGGATGAAAGGGGAAGAGTGGCATTGCTTGTCAGGGAAAATATCACAGCAGTACTCAGGCAGGACAGACCAGAGGGCAAATCTACTGAGGCTATATGGATGGAACTGAGGAATGAGAAAAGTATGACCTCATTCATGGGGTTGTATTGTAGACCATCCAATAGTCAACATGAATTGGAGGACAGAGATCAGAGACAGCTGCAGGAAACATAAAGTTGTAATAGTAGGAGATTTTAATTTTCCACATATTGACTGGGATGGATGGATGGATGGCATGGAGTTTGTCAAATGTGTTCAGGAAAGATTTCTGAATATATAGAGGTACTAACTAGAGAGAGTGCCAATACTGGATCTCCTTTTAGGGAATGAGACAGGACGAGTGACAGAAGTATGTTAAGTGTAGGGGAACATTTTGGGTCCAGTGATCATTAGTTACAAGTTAAATTTGGAGAAGGATGATCTGGGCCTCTGGTTGAGAATCAAAATTGGAGAAAGACCAATTTTGAGGACATGAGAAAGGATCTAGAATGTGTGAATTGGGGTGTTTTCGGGAAAGGATGTGTGAGCTAAGTGGAAGACCCTCTAAAGTAAAATTTTGAGAGTACAAAGTTTGTATGTTCCTCTCAAGCAAGTTATCGAGGGATGGGAAACCTTGGTTTTCAAGTGATATTTTGGATCTGCTTCAGAAGAAGAGGTGTATAGCAGGTAAATGAGGAACTTGAAGAGAATAAAAAATGTAAGAAAAACCTCAAAGAAATTGGGAATGCTAAAAAAAAATTGACATGAGATTACTTTGGCAGACAAGAAGAAGGAAAATCCTAAGGGTTTATGCAAATATAAAGAGCAAAAGGATAGTAAGGGACAAAATTGGTCCCCTTGTAGATCAGAGTGGTTGGCTTTGTATGGAGCCAAAAAAGTTGGGGAAAATCTTAAATGTTAAGCTATGGAGAGGGTACAGAGGAGATTTACCAGGATATTGCCTGGATTGAAAAACAAGTCTATGAGGCAAAGTGAGTAGAACTGGGTCTTTTCTTTTTGAAGTGCAGAAGGATGAGAGGAGACTTAATAGAGGCCTACAAGATTATGAGAGGCATGGGATAGGGTGAACAGCCAGTACCTGTTTCCTAGGGCAGGAACAGCAAGCATCAGAGCACATATGGGCAAAGAGAAGGGAAGTAAGTTTAGGAGAGACATCAGGGGTACATTTTCTATGCAGAAAGTTGTGGGTGCATGGAAAGCCTTACAGGGATGGTGGTGGAGGCTGAAACATTAGGGACATTTGAGAGACTCTTGATCAGTATTCACTCAGGAAATGGACACAGACATGGGAAGTAAGGAATACAAGCAGAGAGTTCATGGAACCTACACAGATTATAGAGGAGGAAGTGCTTGCTGTCTTACAGCAAATAAGGATGGAGAAATCCCCAGGGTCTGACAAGGTATTCCCTCTGACCTTGAAGGAGGCTAATGTAGAAATTGCATTTGCTCTGGCAGAAATAATTGAAATGTTCTTAGCCACGGTGTGGTGCCAGAGGATTGGAGGGTTCCGTTGTTTTTTTTAAAAAGTCTTTAAACGTAAACCTGGAAATTATAGACTGGTGAGCCTGACGTCAGTAGTAGGTAAATTATTGGAAGGTGTTCCAAGAGATTGAATAGACAATTATTTGGATAGCCAGGAAACAATTAGGGTAGTCAACATGGCTTTTTGCATTGTAGGTTGTTTTTAACTAATCTTTTTGTTTTTTGAGGAGGTTACCAGGAATTTTGACAAAGGTAGTGGATGTTGTCTGTGCTGGGACCATTGTTGTTTGTGATCTTTATCAATGATCTGGATGATAATGTGGTACATTGGATCAGCAAGTTTACAGATGACACTAAGATTGAAGCTGTTGTGGACAGCAAAGAAGGTTTTCAAAGCTTGCAGAGGGATCTGAACCAGCTGGAAAAATGGGCTGCAAAATGGCAGATGGAATTTAATGCAGACAAGTGTTGCATATTGGAAGGACAAATCAATAGAGGACATACACAGTAAATGCAGTAAATGGTAGGGCGCTAAGGAATGCACTAGAACAGGGATCTGGGAATACAGATCCATAATTCCTTGAAAATGGCATCACAAGTAGATAGGGTTGTAAAGAGAGCTTTTGGCATACTGGCTTTCGTAAATCAAAGTATGGAGTATAGGAGCTGGAATGTTATGGTAAAGTAGTACAAGACTGGAGAAACCAAATTTGGAGTATTGTGTGCAGTTTTGGTCACCTAACTGCAGGAAAGATATCAATAAGATAGAAAGAATGTAGAGAAGATTTATTAGGATGTTGCCTGGATTTCAATAACTGTGCAACAGGGAAAGATTAAACAGGTTAGGACTTTATTCTCTGGAGCATAGAAGAATAGGGGAGATTTGATAGAGGTATTTAAAATTATGGGGGGCATCGACAGAGTAAATGTAGTTGGGCTTTTTCCACTGAGGGTAGGTGAGATGCAAACCAGAAGACATGAGTTAAGGATGAAAGGGGAAAAGCTTAGCGGGGAACTTCTTCACACAGAGGGTGGTGGGAGTGTGGAATGAGCTGTCAGCTGAAGTGGTGAATGCGAGCTCATTTTGAATATTTAAGAAGAGTTTGGGCAGGTACACGAATGGGAGAGGTATGGAGGGATAAGGACTGGGCGCAGGTCAGTGGGACTAAGCAAAAATAAGTGGTTCTGCACAGACTAGAAGGGCCGAAGTGGCCTGTAATGTTCTATGGTTCGACCTGTCACTGACCTAGTCTGGCAGTGGTGCCCTTCAGTGGAGGCATGAGCAAGCTCCACTTTGTGATGGACATTGTCATTTCCCCACCCAGAGCATATTCTTTATTCTTTGCCCTTGCTATTCAATGGGAACATTGGTGTTGAAGGAGGGCTGAGGCAATTTAATGTTGAAGACTTTGAGTTATTCCCTCCAACATGAAATAGCCCCCTCTGGCAGAGGGACTGGACAAGAAGTCTCTGCGTCTTCTGTAAGGTTTAATGGCAGTCATCTTCGTGCCAATCTGTTGTTTTTATAAGCACTTCCCAGATGTTTGTTAGGCGGCCTTTGAATGGTTGACTTTGTGTCAAAGCTTAAAGCTGAAGTCCATGCTGGGTTTACCTGAGTTAATTCTTCCTTTGTTAGTGAAATGCAACATAAAAGAGAGAGCTTCGAGGCATGTAATCCCTTTCACATTCTTAGACTTTCTTGCTGCTTCACAGCAAATTAATAACTCTTTAAAATGTGGCCTCTGTGGCGTTGGCAGTCACGGATGTTGTTGACGATGTTGGTTAAGCTTTTGCCTTGGATGGATTAAAAAATCCTTTATATGTGCAATGACATATTTGATTGTGCGCTTCCATCTCCAGAAGGGGATAGTGCTTTAGTTTACATCTTGAAGATTGCTCAGAACTTTATTTTCTGGGGCAGAGTTTGAACTCTGACTGAAATAGATCATAGAACAGTACAGGCCCTTTGGCCCTTGATATTGTGCTGTTATGAGTCCAAAGGACCCCAAAACCCAACAGCAATAGATATTCACCAAGACCAATGGTGTCTTAAACAAAAGTTGCTTGTAATTATCTTTAAACATGAAAATAGAAACAAACATTAACTTGTATTGTTATTAACTTACTTAACCTCCCTTCTAATTCTAAGTGCACGTGTGTGTAATGTGTGTGGTAAGGTTAGAAAAGTTCTTTGGTTCACAGTCCAATCTCACTTCTTATTCCTCCAAGTTCACTGGGTGCAGGCAGTTCTTATACTGTGCACAGTTCCAGCAATTGCTGTCACTCGCTCTACTCGTCCCTAGCTCGCCCTCTCTGCTCGCCGCTCGTCGCCGCGAGCTCGTTCGGCGCCTCGCTCGCCCTCTCGCTCGCCCTCTTATCGCTCGCTCGCTCCCCTCAAAGGTCGCTCGCCCTCTCGCTCGCCCTCAGTCGCTCGCCCCTCGCTCGCTCGCCATCTCGCTCGGCAGCGCGCGCTCGCTCGCTCGCCCTCTCGCTCGCCCTCCATCGTCTGCCCCTCATCGCTCGCTCCTCTCGCTCGCCCTCTTCGCTCGCCCTCTCCTCGCCCTCCTCGCTCGCTCCTCTCGCTCGCCCTCTCGCTCGCCTCTCATCGCTCGCTCCTCACTCGCCCCTCTCGCTCGCCCTCTCGCTCGCCCTCTCGCTCGCCCTCTCGCTCGCCCTCTCGCTCGCCCTCTCGCTCGCCCTCTCGCTCGCCCTCTCGCTCGCCCTCTCGCTCGCCCTCTCGCTCGCCCTCTCGCTCGCCCTCTCGCTCGCCCTCTCGCTCGCCCTCTCGCTCGCCCTCTCGCTCGCCCTCTCGCTCGCCCTCTCGCTCGCCCTCTCGCTCGCCCTCTCGCTCGCCCTCTCGCTCGCCCTCTCGCTCGCCCTCTCGCTCGCCCTCTCGCTCGCCCTCTCGCTCGCCCTCTCGCTCGCCCTCTCGCTCGCCCTCTCGCTCGCCCTCTCGCTCGCCCTCTCGCTCGCCCTCTCGCTCGCCCTCTCGCTCGCCCTCTCGCTCGCCCTCTCGCTCGCCCTCTCGCTCGCCCTCTCGCTCGCCCTCTCGCTCGCCCTCTCGCTCGCCCTCTCGCTCGCCCTCTCGCTCGCCCTCTCGCTCGCCCTCTCGCTCGCCCTCTCGCTCGCCCTCTCGCTCGCCCTCTCGCTCGCCCTCTCGCTCGCCCTCTCGCTCGCCCTCTCGCTCGCCCTCTCGCTCGCCCTCTCGCTCGCCCTCTCGCTCGCCCTCTCGCTCGCCCTCTCGCTCGCCCTCTCGCTCGCCCTCTCGCTCGCCCTCTCGCTCGCCCTCTCGCTCGCCCTCTCGCTCGCCCTCTCGCTCGCCCTCTCGCTCGCCCTCTCGCTCGCCCTCTCGCTCGCCCTCTCGCTCGCCCTCTCGCTCGCCCTCTCGCTCGCCCTCTCGCTCGCCCTCTCGCTCGCCCTCTCGCTCGCCCTCTCGCTCGCCCTCTCGCTCGCCCTCTCGCTCGCCCTCTCGCTCGCCCTCTCGCTCGCCCTCTCGCTCGCCCTCTCGCTCGCCCTCTCGCTCGCCCTCTCGCTCGCCCTCTCGCTCGCCCTCTCGCTCGCCCTCTCGCTCGCCCTCTCGCTCGCCCTCTCGCTCGCCCTCTCGCTCGCCCTCTCGCTCGCCCTCTCGCTCGCCCTCTCGCTCGCCCTCTCGCTCGCCCTCTCGCTCGCCCTCTCGCTCGCCCTCTCGCTCGCCCTCTCGCTCGCCCTCTCGCTCGCCCTCTCGCTCGCCCTCTCGCTCGCCCTCTCGCTCGCCCTCTCGCTCGCCCTCTCGCTCGCCCTCTCGCTCGCCCTCTCGCTCGCCCTCTCGCTCGCCCTCTCGCTCGCCCTCTCGCTCGCCCTCTCGCTCGCCCTCTCGCTCGCCCTCTCGCTCGCCCTCTCGCTCGCCCTCTCGCTCGCCCTCTCGCTCGCCCTCTCGCTCGCCCTCTCGCTCGCCCTCTCGCTCGCCCTCTCGCTCGCCCTCTCGCTCGCCCTCTCGCTCGCCCTCTCGCTCGCCCTCTCGCTCGCCCTCTCGCTCGCCCTCTCGCTCGCCCTCTCGCTCGCCCTCTCGCTCGCCCTCTCGCTCGCCCTCTCGCTCGCCCTCTCGCTCGCCCTCTCGCTCGCCCTCTCGCTCGCCCTCTCGCTCGCCCTCTCGCTCGCCCTCTCGCTCGCCCTCTCGCTCGCCCTCTCGCTCGCCCTCTCGCTCGCCCTCTCGCTCGCCCTCTCGCTCGCCCTCTCGCTCGCCCTCTCGCTCGCCCTCTCGCTCGCCCTCTCGCTCGCCCTCTCGCTCGCCCTCTCGCTCGCCCTCTCGCTCGCCCTCTCGCTCGCCCTCTCGCTCGCTCGCAAAAAAACACCTGACCTTCTCCATCAAACAACAGGAGTCATTCTTCTGGTTCATCTGTTGTTTTCATGTCAACAAGAACCCATCATTGACCCCTCTGAGCACTCTTGTGAAAAGCCATCATGTCTCTGTTGTTGCTTTAAAGACAATAGTCCAATTAACACCTACTAGTAAAGTCTCCATAGGCATTCTTCAAAGGTTCTGAAAAGTCACTGTGGATATGAATTCTCCAGTATTTCAAATAAGATCTGTTTTAAAGTGTTTGTATGGAACCTACCCTAACTTTTCCCAATTTATCTCTCAAAAATATTTCTATATATTCTGTCACAGTGCCAACCTATATATTATTACCAAAAAAAATCTAAATCCTTCCTACCTTGTAACCCTCTATTTTTATGTCATCCATGTGCCAGTCTGAGTCTCTTAAATGGCCCTAATGTTTCAATCTCCACCGCCACACCTGCAAGGCATTCCAAGAACCCACAACTTAAACCCTGATGTCTCCTTTAAACTTCCCTCCCTTCACTTGTAGAGATGTTCCCTGGTGTTTGCTGTTCCCACCCTGGGTAAAAGGCACTGGTTGTCCACCTAATCTATGCCTCTTAGCATCTTGTAGACCTCTATTAAGTCTCTTCTCATCCTTCTTCAATCCAAAGAGTAAAGTTCCAGCTCTGACAACCTCAACTCACAAGACTTATTTTTCAATCCAGGTAACATCCTGGAAAATCTCCTGTGCTTCCACAACCTTTGTATAATAAAATGACCAGAATTAAACACAATACTCGAACTGTGGTCTCACCAGAGATTTGTAGAGATGCAACATGTCCTCTCGACGCCTGAACTCAATCCCCCATTAATGGAGCCCAGCTTCCCATAGGCCTTCTTAACTATCCTATCAACCTGTGAGGTAGATGAATTTGGACCCCAAGGTCTCTCTTTTCCTCCACACTGTTAACTATCTAACCATTTACACTGTACTTAGCCTTCTGTTTTGACCTTCCAAAATGTATTAACTCACACATACTCTGATCCAACTTGTCAACATTTCCTCCCAACTCTGCATCCTGTCTATATCTTTTTGTATCCTACAACAACCTTCAGTGTTATCCGCAACTCCTCCAACCTTTGTATCGTCTGCAAACTTACTGACCCATCCTTCCGCTTCTTAATCTAGGTCATTTATAAAAATTACACCGAGCTTGGGTCCCAGAACAGATCCCTGCAGAACTAGTCACTGACCTCCAGGCAGAATATTTCTGTCCACTACTGCTCTGCTTTCTACATGCAAGCCAATTATTAATCCACACAGCCAAGGTTCTGTGGATCCCATGTCTCATGACTTTCTTAACCATCTCTCATGGGGGACTTTGTCAAATGCCTTACTAAAATCCATATAGACCACATCTACTGACCTACGTGCATCATTTTCTTTTGTTGCTTCAAAATGTCAATGAGGCTCGCGAGGTGTGATCTTCCCTTCTAAAAGCCATTCTGACTATCCTTGAGTACACTGGACTTCTCCAAATGCTCGTCAATCCTATCCTTAAGAATCCTCTCCAATAATTTGCCAACCCTGACTCACCAGTCTAATTCCCAAGATGCTCCCTATTATCTTTTTTAAACAAGGAGACCACATTGGCCATTCTCCAATCTTCCGATATCTCCACTTTAGCCAAGGAGGTCTCGAAGATCATAGCTGATGCCTCAGCTATCTCTTCCCTCCCTTCGCTTGGCAATCTGGGGCATATTGCGTCTGACCCAGTCAATAACTTGGCACGAAAGCCAAATTAGTCCTGCAAGTTAAAAACTTGTATAATACGCAACTCCTTTTATTATTCCCTTTTTTGGTTTGCTTATATGTGCATTTTGCTAGTGCAGATATTTTATTAGTAGAAGACACTGGTAAAAAAACAATGCTGGAATGGATATGTAGCTGTTATAAAGTGGCAGATATTCCCTTGAGGTATCCACTTCTGGCCTTTAAAGATTTGGTTTGGAAGCTTGCTCTGTAATCAAGCACTGGGTTATCTGCTCTCCATGTCTGTAAATAGCTTACTCAGTTGCTTCTTGTCCTGTGTAATTTTCGGTACGTTGGAGTGCTGTCTAATTGGAAGCTGTTTACATTGGCTGGAATGAGAGAGATGGCAAGTAATGCTGACAGGAGCAGCTGCTTCGAGTCGGTATTGCTACGGAGGCAGGAAGTGTGCAGGATTTGCAGGAATTGGCAATCTTGTTTGCGATACTAAGGCCAAAGCTGGGAGGGAGGTGGATGGGTTGAGAGAAGCCTCTGATTGGAGGAAAACAGTTGAAGATTCCCATTATGGATACCAAAGGAAGAGTTTAACTTTCTTGAAACATTAATGTTGTTTCTCGTTGGATGAATTTGCAATCTAGAAAAGCCTGGGTTATTGGGATAAATTTTGGGGCTCCAGATATTGCAAAACACTTCAGTCAATGAAGATTTTCTAAAACGTCGCCATGTCAATATTGATGAAAACGCCAATCCATTCACCTGTAGTCAAATCTTCACAATTAGTAATGTGACAATAATATTTTTGAAGATTGTACTCTGTCAATCTTAAGAACAGTGTTCTGGGACCCTTTGCATCTACCCTAGAAAGTGATCAGTGTCACATCAAAAATATAGCACGTTCAATTGCAGCACTCTGCAGTTGTATGCTTAATGATTTCCGATTTATTGTCACATACAACCTGGAGATTCGTCTTCCTAAGGGCGAGGCAGAATTATCACTTATTGATAGTGCAAAAATAACGACACAATGTAAACAAATAAAGACCTGTAAATAAACTGTGCAAGACAGAGGAAAAAAAATCCATAAAGTGCAAAAGTAAGAGTCCTTAAATGAGTCCCTGATTGAGTTTGTTGTTGAGGAGCCTGATGGTGGAGGGGGAGCAGCTGTTCCTGATCCTGGTGGGGCCAGCCTTGTGGCACCTCTTTTCTGATGGCAGCATCAAGAATAGAGTGTGTGCTGGGTGGTATGGATCCTTGATGATTGCTGCTGGTCTCCAATGGCAGATGGAGCCTGTAGATGCTCTCGATGGTGGGGAGGATTTTGCCTGTGATGTCCTGGGGTGCATCTATTACCTTTTGGCAGGGCTTTGCGCTCAGGGGTATTGGTGTCCCCATACCAGACTGTGATGCGGCCAATCTGATGACCGAAGCATTAGTCTTTATTCGGAACTGAACCATATCTTTTGTTTCTGATTATAGGTCTTTATTAATGATGATCAAGCCATGCTAATCATTTGTGGTAAGATCATGTGTAAAATTGGCAACATGTTTTTCAGCTTTGGTTACTGTTATTAAACTTTAAATGAAAATAGCATCTACCAAGCCCAGGCATCAAAATTAAACAAAATGCAGATACTGCAAACACCCAGCAGGGCAGCCAATGTCTGTGGAAGGAGAAACAGATAATGTTTTAAATTTATATAGCCCAGTAACAGGCCCTTTCTGCCCATGAGCCAGTACATCTAAATAACCTACAACCCCCAATATGTTTCAAACAGTGCGAGGAAACCGAAGCCCCTGGGGAAAACCTATACAGACATGGAGAGAACGTACAAACACCTGACAGACCACCCGGGGTTCGAACCCCCCCCCCCCCACCCCCGGTCCCAATCGCAGGCACGTTACAGCGTTGTGCTAACTGCTATGCCAACCGTGCCACCCCAAAGAAGGAGAGAAAATGGGGTGGATGGGTTGAACAAAGGAAATGTTCCTGAGTCCAGATGAGTAAATGTGCAGTTTGAAGCAGATGATACTGCTCTGTCTGTGTTGTGTGTTGCTAACAGCAGTTACTGAGGGAGATGATCAGCAGGCCTTACTGTATTTTGGTCTAAATTAGAATTGGCCATTTCTTTTTGTTATTCCTCTGTGATTTTTTTTTTTCACTCCTCTCTCCATATCTCCTGGCTTGCTGGCATGCCCTGAGCTTTGCTATTAGCAAGATGTAACACTGATAAACAAGCATCATTTGTCCCTAACCACCACTTCCAACTCCTTCGTCTCATTCAACCAAAGATGTTCCCACTCCCAACCCCCATGTCATATCCATCCTTCCCTAACCTCTTTGTTACTGAAACAAGCTTATTTTTGTTTAAATACAAAGACTCTGGCAGATCCTCTCTGCCAGTCTCTGACCTGGAACTTCATCTCTCTCTCTCTCTCTTGCTCTCGCTCTCTCTCTCTCTCTCTCTCTCTCTCTCTTTGCAGAGATGCTGCCTGGTATGCTGAATGCTTCCATTATTTTTATTTCTTTTTTGCCACTTTCTGGATTTGCTACTCATAGTCCTCAAAGGCAGACAGGTTTTCAGGTGTGTCTACTGGAGTAGGTTTGAACCCAGAGCACTCGCCACCTTTCTAAACTCAGTTAGCATTTTTAAAGATGTTTTAAAAGCGTTGTTACGAGCCCAGAGGACCCTAAAACCCAGCAGCAATGGATCACCAGGATGAATAATTACTTAAACAAAAGTTGCTTTTAATCATCTTTAAACATGAAAATATAATCACACTTTAACTTGCTTCTATTGACTTAACTAACCTAACTTAACACCCTTCTAATTCTGAAGCGCTCATGTATGTGTAGTGTGTGTTAGTTCAGAAAAGTTATTTGGTTCACAGACCAATCTCACTTCTCATTCCTCTAGGTTCACTAGTTGCAGGCAATTCTTAGACTGTGCACAGAATTTAACGTGTAAAGTTCACCAGGCTTTGATGCTTGAAAGGTAAATGGTTACATCTCAGGATGGTTCTTGTCAGTTTTCAGAGAGAGATGTGTTGTTCCAGGACATGCACAACTGATGTACCTCCATCAGCCACTCCAGTGTCTTGCTGAAGAAACTTGCCCCCTCAGGGTTTTCCAGATGATAACTTTTTTCAGGACAACACAGAGTGCCTTTTTGTTTCTCTTATTCCAAGTGAAACATTAGACAGTCACAAGGGCTTTGACCAGGCCGTCTTACAAAATGGGCTTTCCATAAGCTTGCCAGGTCATCCTATTCCAGTCCCAGCTGCTTCTCCTGACTGTAATACTGTAGAAGTGATCTCTTTCTCTCTCTCTCTCTCTCTCTCCTCTCGGAAAGAAAGGCTGTTTGACTCTCTCTGCTTGCAAAACCACATGACCCTCTTAGAACAACAAGTTCTCTTCCAGATAATCTGTGGCTTCAACAAGATCTTTCATCTGTTGCTTTTGGTAAACAGCAATCCATTAGTGAGGTCTCTTGAGCATTCTTCAAAGCTCTTGTAAAAGCTGTGGAGCCGATATGTCTACGATGGGGTAGAACAATATTTTTAATAAGATCTTTTTAAGGTGTTTGTATGTGACCTACTCTAACAAACCTTTCCCAAATTATCTCCCAAAAACCTATCTATTTTCTGTCACAGCGTATTAAAACAAACATTAAATAAAACCAGTAAAATTAATACCTATAAATACATCTATATGAAGCCAAGGGAAGTAACCAATGTCAGGCCCTTGGTTATTTCCATTTGCTTTGCTTCCCATAGATGCTGCCTGATGTTCTGTGTTTACCCAGCACTTCCTACGGTCACAGCATCTACAGACTTTCCTCTTTAACTGTGAATAAAGTTAATAACCTTTTCCAAGACGTGATGACCCTATTTAACGTGAAATGGATCTGGCCACCCTGAGGTGAGCCTCTGCTCTGCTCTTGAGGTCCATGGTGAGCCACCTGACTTTCAGTAGGTCTTGACTATTTAACTTGGGTGGGGGATGGAGCCATTCAGAGGTGAATCCATGAAGAACCACCAGTTGTTAGTCAGCAGGATTTGACTTGCTTAATGCATGGAATAGTTGGGAATTTTCAACTCTGTATGGCTCTTTATTTAAAGCTGTTTTTCAATTAATTGGATCCTTGCAGGGTGGAAAACCACTATTTTAAGTCTGTTCGAGATAAGTGTTGAGATGAATGAAAATTATTTTTAATACTCGATTTTATTTAGTTTATTGCATGTTGTATTACTGTGTTGCCGATCTCCATGACCTCCAAATAGTATTGGAGATTTGGGTTAATTTCCAATTGTTCATGAATCGGTTTTCTGGAGATGATTATTTTTCTTCTCTTGGATGATCTTCTGGTGTCAAAGCAAAAACAAACATTCTCCTCGCTGTTGGCAATCAGAAGTACAAAAAAAGAATCAATATGTTTATTCTTGAATCAACAATCTTTGATTTCTCATCTATTTTTTTGTCCTTGACTGATGCGCTGCTACTGCTTCTACTTGCCTGGGTTCCTGGATGCAGCACGAGCATTTTCTTTTAACCACGTCCAAAAAATAAATCTCCAGTGAGCAGCAATGTGACAAATTGATGTGGATTGGCTCTTGCTTGTCCTTGTTGCTGGTTCATTGGAAGCAGGCCAGGTTTAGGCTGGAGGTTCACACAGTTTCACACGTGCTGAGCTTCAACTTGCCTCTAATTGAGCTTGTCTGTGGTTGGGTCAGTCAGTGCATGTGGGCAGCTGGTGGAAGAGAATGAAAGGAAGAGGAGCAGAAGTGAGCCAGTCGACCTCTTGAGCCTGCTGATCTAATAGTGGCCCCAGTTTGACTTTCCTGCTCTCTCCATGTTCTGGTGAACGGGAAGACAATTGGATAACAGTAGATTAAAGATTGTTTTTTAATGCCAAGGTTTTGTTGGATACATCCAGGAGAGAGAAAGAATGGGGGCGGGGGTGGTGGGGGAATGGGGAGATGTATTTGGAAAATGGAACAAGGAGAAGGATGACGTAAATCTATTTTTGTGTGATAATTTTAAAATTACTTACCATCCTATCTAACTCTTTACTGTTTAGGGTGGCGTGGTTGGCATTGCAGTTAGTGCAAAGCCTTTACAGTGCCAGCAATCCGGACCTGGGTTCGAATTTTGTGCTCCCTGTAAGGAGTTTGTGCGCTCTTCCCGTGTCTGCGTGGTTTTTCCCCAGGGGCTCCAGTTTCTTCCAACCGTTCAAAACGTACCGGGGGTGTGCAGTGCCGAATGTCTAAATTTAAAACTTTAAAAAAAATTACTTGTAAGTTTACAATTTACCATGAATATTTTTGATTCTGAAATCTTATTTTAAAAGTTTTAATAAAACTGCAAGAATGAAGAAATGAGGTGACATCGTTGTTTGAATTGTAAGGGGCCGTGTATTTTCACCTTTTGCTTGTGCCTCCATTTCTGCTTGTGTGCTCATTCCTGGACTGTCTCTGCCTCCCACTCCACCCCAACTCTGTTTAGTTCCATCCTGCCCTCTCCCTTTCTGTGTTTCTGTTATCTTTATAGTTTTAAGCAGCTGTGGAAGCTTGAAGAAAATCACTTGCAGATGTACAGCATTTTAAAAATTGAAGGAAATATATGGGATGTGTACGATCTAATTCTCTCTACACAGTATTGTAGAGTTGAATTCACATAATTTTCTACGTTCATCAGTTAAACGTTTCATTGGATTATGTTGAAGATCTTGCTGGTCTTAACTGAAGAATGTTCTTAACTGAAGAATGAAGTGTCTTGTGTTTTCTTTGGCAGGGATGTTGCATTTGAAGGTGTTTAAAACCCATTTAAAAAAATCCGATTTGTTGTATCCTGATACATTTTGCCTGAATTTATTGTTTTCTGCAAAAAATCTCCAATTTAACCTGCCTTAATATTCTGTTCTTTTTTCTGGTCTGTTTTTGGTCAGCAGTACACAAGCATGTATTGAGACCAGCATAAGCGACAGGATATAACTCGCAGTGAAGAGTTAGCGAAGCAGCAACACTGCAAAGCACTTTTCAAAAGGTGGGTTTTTTCAGGTAAGTCTTGTCTTCCTTCTTTTGAGAACATTTCTGTGGTCTGTTCTTCTGAGGGTTTTGTTGTTGTTTGCTCAGACCCGTTGTTTCTGGGAAGCACATTTTTGCTCTGTGGAATTGTCCAGTGAAACGCTGCAGAAGTTGATTCGGTCCAATATGCCTGAGCTGTCTCTTTGATACTGCTGAATAGATGCCACAAAGGCCTTCTGTGTATCTACACCCCAAATCCAATTTAGTTGAGCACAGAGATTTGCAGGCAATGACTGTTTTGAAATCACAAGGTGCAGCTGTGCAAACAATAATGCTTTGTGGGAGAAGTGCAGCTTTATTGTTGGAAGCAAGGAGCCACTTCACCTAATTGGTGTGGAAACTGATTGCAGTCACTCTCTGGGTATCAAGCATAATTGGTTGTCTGCTGATAAAGCAAAGTTAAAAAAAAAAGAGAAGGGTTTACATCTGTTTGTGTTCCCAGTGCTTTGGAGGTGTTTGAAATCTTGTTCAGTGCTGCTCGAGGCATGCGTCTGGCTGGGTGGCTTGTTTGCGTGGATATTCAAGTGAGAGACTAGGGGCTGGCTTGGTGAGTCCATGGATAGCAAGTCAGCAGATAGAATCATAGTTGAACAACAAAAAAGCAGGCCCATCTTACCCACACCAATCAAAATATCCCACCCACTCTTGTCCTGCCTACCTTTGTTTGGTCCATATCCCTCTAAATCCATGTATCCATCCAATTTTTTTTCTAACTGTTGCAATAGTACCTGCCTAAATCGCTTCCATTGGCAGCCCGTTCCTGACGCTCATCAACTCTGCACGAAAAATGTTATCCGTCAGGTTCTGTTTAAATCTCCTTAAACCTATGACCTCCAGTTATCAATTTCCCCTACTCTGGACAAAAGATTCTGGGTTTACCTTATCTATTCCCCTCATGACTTTGTACACCTCTACAAGATCACCCCTCATCTGCCTGCACACTAAGGAATAAAGACCTCATATGCTCAACATCTCCCTATGGCTCAGGCCCTCCTGAGTCTTGGCAACACTCTCCATAGAACCATCGAACAGTACAGTACAGAAAAAGGACCTTTTAGCCCTTCTAGTTTATGCCAAACTATTATTCTGTTAGTTCAACTGACCTGCACACATTCATTATCCTTCCATACCTTTTCCATCCATATACCTGTCCAAATTTTTCATATTTTTAAATTTTAAAAAAATGTTAAAATTCACCCCTTCTTCTGCCAGCTTTTTTCACACTTCCATCACTCTCTGTGTGAAGAAGTTCCCCTAAATTTCTCCCCTTTCAGCTTTAACCTTTACTCATGCCTTCTGGTTTGTATCCCACCTAACCACACTGGGAGAAAGCCTACTTGCATTTACTCTATCTATACTCATCATTTTGTATACCTCTTTCAAATCTCCTCTCATTCTTCTGTGCTCCAGAGAATAAAGTCCTAACCTGTTTAATCTTTCCCTGTAACTCAGTCCATCAGGTCCCGGCAGCATCCTAGTAAATCTTCTCTGCTCACTGTCAATTTTCTTGATATCGTTCCTGTAATTAAGTGACCAGAATTGCACACAATGTTCCAAATTTGGCCTCACCAATGTCTTGATCAACTTTACCATAACATCCCAACTCTTGTACTCTATAATTTGATTTATGAAGGCCAATATGCCAAAAGCTTTCTTTACAACCCTTTCCACCTGTGACACCACTTTCAGGGGATTGTGTATCTGTATTCCCAGATCCATATGTTCTACCGCACTTCTCAGTGCCCCACCATTTACTGTATGTGTCCTATCTTGGTTTGTCCTTCCAAAGTGCAGCACCTCACACTTATCTGCATGAAATTCTATCGGCCATTTTTGAGCCAATTTTTCTTTGGCTGGCCAGACCCCTTTGCAAGCTTTGAAAGCCTTTTTTATGCTGTCCACTACATCCTTTGTCATCTGAAAAATTGCTGCTCTAATTTACTGCATAATCATCTTGATTATTGATATAAATGACAAACAATTAATTCAGCACTGCTCTTTGAGGCACACCTCTAGTCACAGGCCTCCAGTCAGAGAGGCAATTATTTACTACCACTCACTTGCTTCTCCCACAAAGCCAATGTTGAATCCAGTTTACTACCTTGCCATAAATGCTGAGCGACTGAACCTTATTGACTAGCCTCCCACTTGGGTTCTTGTCAAAGGCCTTACCAAAATTCTTTCCTTCATCCACCTTCGTGGGAATCCCTTCAAAAAACTATGTAAGATTTGTTTAACACGATGTTGACTATTCCTAATCAGCCCCTGACGATCCAACTGCATATCCAATCTCTTGGGATACCTTCCAATTGCTTACCTACTACTGATGTGAGGCTCACCAGCCTTTTAATTTTTTGGGTTTTTTTTTTCAAGCCTTTTTTAACCTATGGAATAATATGAGCTACCTTCTAATCCTCTGGCACTTTACACATGGCTAAGGATATTTTAAATGCATCTGCCAGGGCTCCTGCAATGTCTACACTAGCCTTGTCAGGCCGTAGGGATTTATCCATTTTTATTCACTAGAAGACAGCAAGCACATCTACCTCTTTAATTTGTATAGGTTCCACAACCTTACTGTTTGCCTCATTTCCCTAAATTCTGTTTCAGTTTCCAGAGTAAATACAGAAGCAAAAACAAAAACATTTTAGATCTCCCCTATCATTTTGGCTTCATACAAAGCCGACCACTGATCTTCAAGTGGATCAATTTTGCCCCTTAATATCCTTTTGTTCCTAACAGATCTGTAGAAGCCCTTAGGATTTTCATTCAACTTGTCTGCCACTCTTCTTTTATCCCTCCTGATTTCCTCTTACATTTTTTCCTGGATTTTCTGTACTCCTCAGGTACCTCATCTGCTCCCTGTTGCCCATACCTGCTACAGGCTGCTCTTCTTAACCAGAACCCTGATATCCCTTGAAAACCAAGGTTTGATTATGCATTTTAACTTTGGCTTTAATTCCTACAGGAACATAAAACTCTATCCTCTCAAAATTTCACCTTTTAAAGGCCTTCCACTTACCAAGCACATCCTTGCCTGAAAACAACCTTGCTCAATCCATGCTTTTTGGATCCTTTCTCATTTTCTTGAAATTGGCCTTTCTCCAATTTAGAATCTCAACCCAAGAACTAGATCTATCCTTTTTTTTTGAATACTTTATTTAAAATTTTAAGCCGCATTACATTCAAACATAATAATTCATATACAAAAGAAACAATGTGGTATATACCAAATTCCCCCCTTCCCCCACACCCTCCCATCAACCCCAATACCCCTCCCTCTCCCAGATCTATCTTTATCCATAACTATCTTATAACTAATGACATTGTAAATATTCTCCAGCTTGACATCTTTCCTTAGCACTAACAAAACAGAACACAATACCACAAATGGGGCCAAATGAACCTTTTGTACAACTGCCATATGATCTCCCAACTTTTATAGTCAGTGTCCTGACTGATGAAGGGCAACGTGCAGAAATCTTTTTTTTTGACCACCCTGTCCACCTGTGACACCACTTTTAAGGTATTATGTACCTGAAATCCTGGATCCTTCTGCTCTACAATACTCCCCAGATCCCTACCGTTCACTGTGTAGGTCCTACTCATGTTAGACCTTCTAAATGGCAGCACTTCACATTTCTCTCTATTAAATTCCATGAGTAATTCCTTTGCCAAAGCGATCAAGATCCTGCTGCAATCTTTGGCAACTGTCCTCACTTTCTACAGTTCTTCAGTGTAATGTGCAAATGTGCTAGTCATGACATGAATATTTTCATAATTGATTTCGATGACAAACTGCATTGGGCCCAACATTGAACCCTCTGGCACACCAGTAGGCACAGGCCCATAAAGTTGAAAAACAATTTCCACCATCGCCTTCTGCTTTCTTCCATGAAGCCAATTTTCTATGCATTCTACTATCTTACCTTGGATTCCATGTGATCTAACCTTCCTACTGTGTGGAACCTTTTCAATTGCCTTCCTGAAATCTATATGCACAATGACTTTCAACGTTTTGTCAAGTCTTCAAAAAAACACTCATTCAGATTTGTGATTCATGATCTCCCACTGACAAAACCTTACTGGTTATCCCTAATCATCCCAGCTCCATCCAAGTACATGCATATCAATTTTTAAAAAATTTAAATTTGGATGTAAAGCACGATAAAGGGCCCTTTTGTCCCGTGCTGCCCAATACACCCAAATAACCTACAATCCTGTACGTTTTTGAAAGATGGAGGAAACTGGAGCACCTGGGGAAAATCCACACAGACATGGGGAGAACATACAAACTCCTTATAGACAGCACAGGATTTGAACCCTGGTCACTGGGCTGTAACAGCATTGCACTAATCGTGCCGCCGGACCCCCCCCTGCTTCTCCCTCTGAACTTATCAACTTATCAACCACTCAGTCTCATTGGCTTGCCATCCTCCAGTCTTCTGACACCTCCTCTATACTTAATGGTGAATCCTCAATCTTTGTCAGAGAACCTGCATTTCCTCTCACCTCCCACAAGGATATTTCCCATCTCCTCTGCTCCTTCACAGAGTTGACTGTCGATTTCTTGAGGGGGGGGGGGTCCTTGTTTCCCCCCCCCCCTGTCAGCCTTTTATCTTTAAAGTCTCTTTAGATTATCCTTAATGTTATCTGCCAGAGCTATCTTCTGTCCCTTTTGTTTTGTCCTCTTGGTTTCATTTTTAGCTTGTTCTTCAGTTGCCAAAACCCTTCCAGATGTACAACCTGCTCTGCCCTCCTTGCTGTTGACTATAACCTGAAGTTCCCTCAACACTCAAGCTTCAAGTCATTGACACTTCACCCTCATAGGAATGTGCATGTCCTGGACTCTTGTCAACATACTTTTAAAGACATCCTATTTTCCTAATGTTCCTCTTCCTTCAAACAATCTGTTCCAATCAGCTTGAATTCGTTCTTGTCTGGTACCTTAAATTTTCCTTGCCCCAGTTCCAAATTTTAACTTGTGGTCCTGGCTCCATAATTATCTTGGCCAAATAAAACAGTGGTCACTGGTCCCCAATGGCTCATCCACAAACACTTCATCCACTTGCCATTCCCAATTTCTCAAGATGTGATCTAGTTTTACCCTCTCTCATATGGATATTGCTAGAGGAAACTTTCCTGAACACGTTTGACAAATTCCATCCAAACCTTCCACACTCTGACTTTCTCAGTCAATATTTCACAAGTTAAAAATCCCCTGAAATTATGGCCTTGTTTGATCTACAGCTGGCAGCAATCTCTTGGCATATTTTCTCCTCTAATTCTCATTGACTATTTGGGGGCCAGTAGTACACTCTTAATAAGGTGATCATTCCTTCCTTGTTCCTCAGCTCTAGCCATATAGTCTCACTGGCTTGTCACCCATGGCCATTACTGTAACATCCTCCTTAACCGATAATACCCCAGCTCTGTCTCTCCTGAAGCACTTGGGTGACAGAGTATATAGATATGTTTTTGGGAGATAAATTGGGAAAGGTTTGTTAGTGTAGGTCACATACAAACACTTTAAAACAGATCTTATTTAAAATACTGGAGCTCTGCCCCATGCTAGACATATCAGCTCCACAGCTTTTGCAAGAATTTGAAGAGTGCTCAAGGGACATCACTGACGGATTGTTGTTTACAAAAGGCAACAGATGAAAGATCTTGTTGGAGCCGAAAATTGTCTGGAAGAGAACTTGTTCTAAGAAGGTCATGTGATTTTGAAAGCAGAGATGCTCTCTCTTAGAGAGAGAGAGAGAGAGAGATATACACAGATCACTTGTAGTGTTACAGCCAGCAGAAATAGCTGGGACTGGAACAGGATAAGCTGGCAAGCTTGTGGAAAGCCTTTTGGAAGACAGCTAGTTAAAGCCCTTGTGGTTCATGCAAGAGGAGAGGTCTGGATGTCTAATGTTTCACTTGGAATAAGAGAAACAAAAAATAACTCTGTGGTGACTTGAAAGAAAAAGGTTATCATCTGGAAAACCCTGATGAGGCAAGTTTCTCTGGCAAGACACTGAAATGACTGATGGAAGTAAATGTACAACAAATCTCTCTCTCTGAAAACCAACAAGAACCTTCCTGAGCTGTAACCATTTACCTTTCAAGCACCAAGCCTGGTGAACTTTATACATGTTAAATTCTGTGCACAGTATAAGAATTGCCTGCAACCAGCGAACTTGGAGGGATGAGAATTGAGATTGGACTGTGAACGAAAGAACTTTCTGAAGTTACACACACATACACCTGCGCTTTGAATTAGAAAGGGATTAAGTTAGGTTAAATAAGTTAATAGTGATAAGTTAAAGATTGATTCTATTTTCATGTCTAAAGATAATTCAAAGCAACTTTTGTTTAAGTAGCCATTTGTCTTGGTGAATATTGCTGCTGGGTTTATGGGTCCTCTGGGCTCGTAACACCTGTACCTGAGAATGTTGAGATACCAGATTTGCTGCTATCTCAAGGAGGTTTCTGTAATGATTACAACATCCAGTAACATACGCTGTACGTGCCCTAAATTAATCTGCCTTCTCTCTGTGCAAATGAAACCAATTGTCCTTCCTCTCTACCTGCCTTTCCCCTCCTCCTAAGCTTTCTCTCATCACCCTCTTTACCAATTTCCTGCCTTCACATGCCTCTGTCCTGCTTAAGATCCCACCCCCTGCCAATCTAGTTTAAACCTTTGCACCTAGCACCAGCAAGCCTGCCAGGATGTTGTTCCCTATCTGGTTCAAGTGAACAAGACGCCTCTCCCCCAGAAGAGATCCCAATCCATATTTCTGAATCCCTGAACTAGGATTGTAGCCACAAATTTATTTAGCCAATCTTCCTATTTCTGAGCTCTGGAGCCCATGGGACGAGCAATAAACAGAGATCACTACCCTTGATGTCCTGCTTCTTAATTTCTTACATAACTGCCTGGACTCTTTGTTGAGGACCTCATACCTCCGTCTCCCTATGTCGTTTGTGCCATGATCTCTGGCTTGAGAATGAGGGTTGAGTGTAATTTCACCCCACAGCACTTTTTCAGTTTCTCTTTTTCTGTGTTACCATTGAATGTGTTTCCATCATTCTTTCAGTCAGTGCATTCTGGATTGCAACAGTTACCCGTAAAGGAAACGTATTTTTGTCACCTTGGTTTTTTTTTATCAATTCCCTTTAATTTAAGCCAACTTCCACCCAATGCAATAAGATACCTCTTTCATTTCACACTGCAATGATTTGAAGGTGAAATTTTGAAAATTTAATTCAGCAATCAAAGAGCCCAGTAATTGTTCACAATTTGGGAATGCTGTGTACTTTGCAGTTGGCACTGGAGTGGAATTATTCAAGATTTTGATTTCTTTCTCCTACTGGAACAGAAGCAGACAGGAATTCCAGAATCACTGATGAGCAGATTATGGACATTTCCACTTTGCTTCAATAAAAGCTAAGGCCAATAGTTTAAAAAAAATCCGGAAAACAGTAAAACCACTGGTATCCAGCACCTATGGGGACTGGTAGATGCCGGGTAAGTGAGTTTTCTGCTTGCTTGAGACTCACTCTTAGAATACCTAATAAACCTGTATTAAGAATAAACACTATAAGGAAAACATACCACTGTACTTGCACTGAGCAAACTTCACTTGCATGAATATATAAACCTTAAAGCATTTCACTTTATTTTCTTTAAAATTCATTGAAAACATTTATCTGTCGCTGCATCTGCTGCCTGTAAGATGAACAATAACATCATAATTAACTCCCCTTCCCACAAGTTTACAGATAAAGCCTCTGACCAAGGTAACTCTATCTAAATAAGAGGCTTATTTAAGAGATCACCCCAAATGCGACATCAACCAGTTCTTCATCCTGGGTGACCCCATTTTATTCAAGCATAACTTTATTCAAACAACTGATACGAGCAAAGCACTTACCAAGGCACTCCACTGGCTGAATATTTGTTCCCATCTTCACCAAAAATTTATGTGTTACTTCAGAGAACTTTTACTGTTACAATTTTAAACTTTTACATTTTGAATTATTCTTGCTTATTTTAGCCTTTGACATATTTATTTTTCTCAATGTTTCTCAATGTTCTCAATGTTTTGCCGGTTGCTCGAATTCTGGATAACAGTGGTTTTACTGTATATTGGTTGTCTTATTGTTGCAAGGATGCCTCTTGAAGGTGAAAGAATTTGTGTATTGTGTGAGGAATAGGAATTATTTTAAAAAGGTCACCTATTTTAAAAAGGCTCTGATAGCTCAGTGGTTAGAGCACAGGACTTGTAATCCAGGGGTCATGAGCTCTTATGTCGCTGGAGCCTCATTTGAGAGGGGCGCTTGACAAAGTGGCGACTCTGTCTTCCTTACGATAGACAAGATTGAAGAATTTCACGTATGCTCCCTTCAAAATGTAGTATTACGTGACAATAATGGAACCTTTAATCACTTGGAAATGCAGGTTCACAAAGAACCATTTGCTGTACTCCTTTCTCACTCGTGAGCCCTATTCTCTGCACTCCATTTTCCCTTGACTGGTTCATCAGAAAATTTATTGTAATACTGTGTAACATCTTTATTGAAATAATCCAGTAATCCAGAAAATACTCCAATCAGGTATAATCAAGATCCTGCCCTTGACTGCAGCATCTGTTTAACTCCATGCCAAATGAATGATTGCTGGTAAAATCTTTAACTGGTAGACCTCATCAAACAGCTACAGTGGTAATTGGCTTACTAAACTTACCTTTTTTTTCCTCAGGATTTGGTAGCCTTCGATATTTTGCATTATTTGCTGAAGTCTGGGACAGTCGTTTTCAAAAGGTGCTGAGAAATGTATTGATGAATTACCCAATACATTGTGGATTGAAGTGCAGGAAAGCTTTGTTAGGTAGCACAGCTCAATTCTACCACAAATGAAAACCGAATTCTAAAGGAACCAGAATTGAACTTACAAAAACTTGGGTCACTGAATGATCTTGGATGTTTAATATGTCTGGAGTGAAAATATGCCTTCTAATGACAATGAGGAAGTCCTTGTAGAGCATATTACATTGGAGAACACATTTTTTCCCCCAAAAGATTTGCTTCCTGAAATAAAAATAGGGATATGGTAGCCATCTTTAAACCAAGCACAAAGATCACTTCAGATTTGCTCTACTCTATAGGGCATTGGAGAAACATTAAATTAACTTTTTATTGAATTCTTAATCGCACAGTGATGCTGAACCATTGCACAAGTTCAACTGACCTAAAAATATTTTGCCCGTGATTTTCGTTTGTAATCGGTATCTGATGCCTCTCATGTCAGTGTCCAACAATAGTCTGCCAGCATTGATGGATTCCATCTGCCCTTGATACAGCTTTTCCATGGTTGCTATGCCGTGGTGAAAACTTTCACCATGTTCATCACTGACTGCACTTGGATCAGCAGGGAAAAAGTGCGAATGCAGAAGATGAATTTTCAATGACATGTTTGCACTTCTTGGTTTTGTATGTTTGAAGTCGACTTAAAATAGGACAGAAAAAATCATAAAAATTGGTTATATTTTAAAAAAAAGGTACAAGTGTTCAGGAAGCAAAATCTTTGTTGCCCAGTGTTTTTAACAAGGTATGGACATTGAAGAGTTCTTTCTTTCATATTTTAATGTGGCTCATTTAAATCAAATAGTGAGTAAATTTGATTTTGTAGTGGTATAAAGTGTGTGATTGTGAATCGGTTCTCTTTATTTCACTGAAATGTGCTTAAAATGGACTGCCAATTGAATATGACGTACAGTATTTTACACCTTTTCCAGTCAAATCTACCCCTAGTATATCTGAAGTTCAGTGTGGGAAACATTTAATGTAAATTAATCCTTCCACAATCCATCATCTTTGCAAAATTGCTCTGTCTATATCATGTCCTGATGCCCTGTTGGTTGAATAATGCAGCATCTTAAGATTGAGAGATCTGAAACAAAATACAGTGGAATTTGTTTGCTGTATTTGTGGGCAGGCTAAATTTAAATAATGTAGCTCTAATTATTGTAGAATCTTGCATTTGTACTCCCTTTCTCCAGCACCAACCAATTACTGTATTGGATGGCATATAAGACTCTCCACCCCATTTCATCAGGAAATATTAATAATTAATGTATTTATGGGTAAGCAGAATGGTTTTTAATTCCTTTCTCACTCACTTTGCTGTGCGGCTTTTCCTCGGCAGACAGCCCAGCCCCAGGGACTGACAGCCCACAGGTGTTGGTGATGTCGCCAAGCGGTTTCCTCTTTCACCTCTTACACTGCTTGTGGGGGCTGGCATTGTTGGCCTCCTCACCGGGAGAAGTGAGTGGTGGCAGTGGTTCCAGAAAGCAAGGGCCACCCAGGGGAAGTGGCCTGCGAAGCTCTGGGCCCGCTTCCTGGACAGCAGCAGCACCTCCACAGTCTTCTTGAAGCTGGGCGAGTAGCCGGCTACCTGCTCAGTGGGCATCGTGGCAATACTGGGTGGACAGTGTGGGGGGGGGGGGGGAAATCCTTCCCTCCTTGATACCATGGTCAGGTGGCAATACCAAGCAAACAACAGGGGATCCCTCCCTCCCTGATACTGAGCACGTGGCGAGAGTGATCTCTGTCTGCATTACTCACCATGATCACCCTAATTTCAACTTTGCATTTAAAACCCGGGGGATATTTTTGAGCCAGTTTGTGAGGATAAATAAAGTTGGTCTTGTATGTCATCAGACGTGGTATGTTATGTTGTAAAAATGCTGAAGTAAAGCTCCCATTTGTTTAATTAATAAACTAAATGATAATGGTTTCTCCCGAGTGTGATAGCAGCAAATCAATTGAATTATACTTTACAGGATTTACCACCTTCATTTTCTTGTTTAATTTTTTTTAAGGTCATTCCTTGTATCCTGAGAATAATGTAATTTGCATCCCTTCCATGGAAGTATTTTTTACCAGTCCTTTCTGGGATACTAGAATGGTTCATTCAGTAGCTTTCATTTGGGTAATATTTCTTCAACCAAACCAGAATATCTTTCCAAAAAAACCCCAATTTTTTTCTCATTCTTTCTCCAGTGAACTAAGTTCCTGTCCAGTTCCTCATCTTTGCAAAATAGCATGCATTAGGTCTGGCAAAGTCTTGGCCTTATTATCTTGATGGATTAAAATTTGTTAATACACAGAAGTACTGGAAGGTCCCCACAGTGTACATTGGAGACAAAGATATATAACCAGCGTTTTGGGTCTGAGGCCTTCAGCAAGGTAAAACCTGTTTATGTTGACTCAGACTTCAGTTCGTGACAGGCGCATAGACCAATGCCATCAACAAATTTGCCAGTGACACCAGGGTTGTCGACAGAATCACAGAAGACAATGAAGTGGCGTACATGAGGGAGGTGGATCACCTGGTTGAATGGTATCAAAACAACCACCTTGCACTCAACGTCAGCAAAACTCAAGAACTGATTGTGGACTTCAGTAAAGGGAAACCAGGAGAACACAAACCAGTCCTTGTCGAGGGGTCAGCAGTGGAGAAGGTAAAGAACTTTAAATTTCTGGGTGTCATAGTCTCTGAAGATCTAACTTGGAGCCTTCACGTTGATGCAATCACGAAGAAGGCACACCAGTGGCTGCATTTTGTAAGGAGATTTGGTATGTACCATGAGAGCATTCTGACTGCTTGCAACACTGTCTGGTATGGAGGTGCCATTGTACAGGACAGGGAAAAGCTATGGAGAGTTGTGAACTCAACCAGCGCTATCATTGGTATTAGTCTTCACTCCATTGAGGACATCTACAAGGAGCAGTGTCGGAAGAAAGTAGCTATCCTCAAGTACCATCACCACCCAGGTCAAGGCCTCTTCTCACACCTACCATCAGGAAGGAGGCACAGGAGCCAGAAGTTGAACATCCAACATTACGAAAACAGCTTCTTCCCTTCTACTGTCATATTTCTGACTGGACAATGAACCACAGACACTACCTCATTTTTTTCCTGTCATGTTAGCTTAAATAATTTAGTAATACTGCAGGTTGATTAAAGAGGAAATATTGCAACTGAGCGATGTGGGGTCAAGGAATTCTTAATATTCCTTGCCCCCACATGCTGAGAAAAGTTGCATGGTCTGTTAGTGGGCTGGGGGTGGAAGAGGGAAAGGGATGCAGCGGAGAGACCAGAGGAAGTTTGAGATGTGTATTCCAGTGGACAGGACTTGGAGCGAGAATGTGCAAGAGTGGGACAGAACGAGGAGGTTAGAGGTATAAGTGGAGTGGCAAATTTGTGTGTGGGTTCGAATAAGAGTGGGGAGTTGAGGCATTGGTTTCAAAAGACTGAGGTGGTGGTGCAGGAATTGAGGCAAGATAGCCCGATAGAGAAACAAGGGAATTTGTCAAGAAGGCACAGATAAGCGCAGATTGTCTTGTTTTCCTTTTTGTATTTCATAGGCAGTGGAAATGGCAGGCAGGGCAGAGACATGCTCCTCTTGCTTTATGTGGATAGTCAAGGAAGCCGACAGTGTCCCTGGTGACTTCATCTATTGAACTGCATTTCTGAAGCTCCTTACAGACTGTGTAAGGGAACTGAAGTTGGATGCACTCTGGATTATTCAGGAGGCAGAGGGGGTAAAAGACAGGAATTGCAGGGCCACAATCACATCAAGGAGGCAGGAGGAGAATGGCTCGGTTACTTTTGTAGGGGGGAGGAACAGGCAGTTAGTGCTAGGTACCCCTGTAGCTGTTCCCCTCAATAATGTGCACCGTTTTGGATCCCTTTGAGGGAGATGGCTTACCAGGATAAGCCACGGTGGCCTGATCTCTGGCAAGGCCTTGTGACTGAGAGGGAAGAAGAGGCAAGCTCTAGTGATAGGGGATTCATTAGTGAGGGAACAAATAGGTGGTTCTATGGAAGAAATCGAGAGTCCTGGATGTTATGTTGCTTCCTAGATGTCAGGGTTTGGGATGTTTCAGATGGAGTTCACGGCATTTTCAAGAGAGAACGTGAGCAGCCAGATGTCTTCGTCCATGTGGGGACCAATGACGTAGGTTGGAAGGGTGGTGAGATCCTGCAAAGAGAGTGCAGGAGTTGAAGGATAGGACCTCCATGGTTTCCAGGATTGTTACCTGTACTATGTGCTAGTGAGGTTAGAAGTAGGAGGGTAATGAGCTTGATACGTGGCTAAAGAGAGAGCACAGGAGAGAAGGATTTAGATTTCCGGGGAGGTGGGGACTGTATAAGTGGCAGGGTTTGCATCTGAAACTGCAGAAGGATTAACATCCTTGTCAGGTGTTGGATGTTGTAGTAAGTGCCCTAAATTCTGATGGGGTGATAGGTGAGGATGAGGGGGGTTTCTATGCACTGACCCCATCCTGACCACCCACAGATTGGGGGTACACCTTATTTTCCATCTAGGGACTCTCCAGATGGCATTAATATCGACTTCTCTGCTTTCTGCTAACCAGCTGGCCTTCTCTTTCCCATTCCCCCTTTCCAGTTCTCCCCTCCCTTCCCCCTCTACCCATCCAGCCCTCTCATTGCTGCTGTCCCCTCCCTTCACCTATATTCTCCAGCTTTTGCCACACCTCCCTTTCCCCACTCCCCCCCTCAAAGAAATCTTTTGTTGAGCATTATTTCATACCTTGATGAAGGGCCCAAGCCTGAAATATCAGTTATGTATTTTTACCTCTGCTATATAAAGGACACTGTTTGACCAGCTGAGTTTCTCCAGCATTTTGTGTTTTTACTTCAAACACGGTGTCCACAGATTTTTGTGATTTACTTCCAACTAGCTCTTATCCTGGTAAAAATTGCGAGAGAAAGGATTAATCACCCATTTGCTAAAATGCAGATTTAACACACCTGCACATTAATGTCAGCGCTGGCAATGAAAGGAACGATTAATGTCTATTTCTAACTTTTTATTCTGCTTCTACTGTAACCCTTCAGTTGGGACTTTCATCTGCATATTTGCTGGGGGAAATACAATTTGGATGAGCAATGGAGAGAATGAATTCCTGGAATGTATGCATGATGGATTTCTGGATCTGTTTGCTGAGGAACAGTTTTCTGAAACAAAAGAAGGGTTAATAAATAGTCTGTTTTTTTTAAAAAAAAGTCCAAGGAAAAGGTGACTACAAAACAATAGCATTTTGCATTTAGTTGTAACATGATGCAGTTTCGCTTTCAAGAAGATTTTTCAATGTGAATTTTTCAGTTGCCTGTGAAAAAGGCAAATGGCATGTTGGGCTTAATAAAAAGGGGAATAGAATATAGGAGAAGAGATGTCCTGCAGTTGTACAGGGCCCTGGTGAGACCACACCTGGAGTATTGTGTCCAGTTCTGGTCTCCTAATTTGAGGAGGGACATTCTCCCTATTGAGGGAGTGCAGCGTAGATTCACAAGATTAGTTCCTGGGATGGCGGGATTGACGCATGCCAAAAGGTTGAATAAACTGGAGGCTATATATGTTGGAATTAGAAGGATGAGGGGAGATATGATTGATAAGATTAATATATAAAGATTATTAAGGGAATGGACACAATAGAAACTGATTACATGTTCCCGATGTTGGGGGGGACTAGGACTAGAGGACATTGTATACAGGAAAGGCCCTTTAGGACAGAGATGAGAATTTTTTTTACCCAGAGAGTTGTTGGTCTATGAAATGCTTTGCCGCAGAGGGTGCTAGAGGTGGGTTCTCTGGATAAGTTCAAGAGGGAGTTAGATAAGATTCTCGTGGACAGGGGAATTAAGGGTTATGGGGAGAAGGCAGGGACAGGGCACTAATAGTAGAAGATCAGCCATGATTTAAATGAATAGTGGTGCTGGCTCAATGGGCCCAATGGCCTACTCCAGCATCTATTGTTAATTGAATCCAAGGGTCAGGTTGGCTGTGGTAGATTAGAAAACCACATTTTTAGGCTATGTCATTGGAAAGGTAATGAATAGCCAGTGTTTGAAGTTATAAATGTGTGTTGGCCACAAATGTGGTGGGTCCCAGGGGA
Source organism: Narcine bancroftii (assembly GCF_036971445.1). Lineage (NCBI taxonomy): Eukaryota > Metazoa > Chordata > Chondrichthyes > Torpediniformes > Narcinidae > Narcine > Narcine bancroftii. The sequence continues at coordinate 114,485,775 of NC_091469.1, forward strand.
AAAATAGATACAACTGTTGGAGATGTAACAGGAGAAATTAAAGGTAATACAGTAGGTTTCCCCATATTCGAAAAGCTTGGGACCGAATGTTTTTCGGTTAACTGGGTTTTTTGGAAAACAGACCAGTAGCATCAGCAGAATACTTGTATCTGCAGTCGAACAACAACAATAAACAACGAAAGACTTCATGCTGAAATAATGTTTAATTCTCTTTTTTGAATTTTTATTTACAATCAACAATAGTGTATATCACATTGTTACAAATAATTGAATATATGTTGAATGATATAAAGAGTAAAGAAAAACTACAAAATGAAAACCCATCTAAGCCTCCTCCCAACCCTCGTCCCCTACCTACCCCCACTAAAAACTATACTTAAAAAAAACTAAATTGCTAAAATATTTTAATAAACATAGATATATATTAAATTGGATTGCTTTAGGAAACACTCAAAGATCCCAAAAGCATTTCACAACAGAACATAATTTATTAAGGGGACTTCATGGGTCTGGAGCATTCAAAGGAATTATTTATAAATTCAAACCTAATGTTTGAGCATATGGGCTCCAAATCTGTAAAAATAGAGAACGTTTACCTCTCAAATGGTACGTAATTTAATTCTTACCTAAAAACAAGGCGATGTCTGCTTACAAAATAAGATAAATGCAGCAACAAACACTAGAAATTCTCAAAATGGCATTAACAGCACATCAGAGCCCCACATGAGCACATGGGGTGAAATTTTTTTTCCAACTTGTGATGTCATGTCACTGCCGATTTAATTTAAAATAAAGTTTGGATAATTGAACCGAATTTTGGATATGGGGAAATGTACTGTATTAAATCTATTATACATGCATACAGTGCTACACCTAAACAACACTCAATCAGACTCATTTAAGTACTCATTGAACATTATTTATTACTGATTTGCTGGTTTGCTTTTCTGATTTTTAAAAAAATTCTGTATTTGCGCCATCAGTTTGTTTACATTTCTTTTGTTGTATCCATATTTCGTCTCGAGTAAAGTTTACAGTTGCTGATCGGTAGAAATTTTGCCTGGCCCGCAGGAGAAAGAATCTCAGGGTTGTATGTGATGTCATATATGTAACCTGACAATAAATTTGAACTTTGACCTTGATCGATTGCTAGGAAAATTGATGCCTGAACACAAATGCTGGAAGCGCTCAGCAAGTCAGATAGCCTCTGTTGTGAGAGAAATAGTTAATGCTTCATATTAAACATGGCATCCTCTCTGAAGGATCATAAGAAAAGCAGCAAACATAGAAGTACTGTCGAGTTTAATCCTTACTTCCTTTATTACCATCCAGACATTCATTTAATTCCATCTGTGGTTATTCTGGTGTCTCTAAATCCTTTCCAATGCAAGTTATCTTTCCTTTCTCTTGTAGCTGAACAAGCATTTTCTTGCAGTTTAATAGAACACTATTTTATACTCTCTGCCTCTATTTCTAAAGGCCCCAGATTCTCTCTCCTTTTCAGTGGGCCACTCTCCCAGTTGCACGTCTTAAGGAGTATATGCACATTATTCCCTTCTGTTCTTGAAATTTCTTTGGAACTGTGTATTTTTATATTTCATTGTCTCTTACTTGTTCTTCAAACCTGAATGATTACCCTGTCTGTGAAATGCCCTCTTAAAGTTTATCACTGTTTTTGGTTTTTAACAATTATTGAAACCACTCTCATGAGGATGATTAGGTCAACACATTTTTGATTGAGCTGTATGCAGAGTGTAAGAGATAATCTAATTTGGTGCTCTGGTCTCCTAAGGAATGAGCCTGTCTACTTGCTGTGCCATTGTGTTTTCTTCAAAGGTTTAGATGAATGGAGTCGTGGCCCAATGAAAGATACTAATAGATGCCATTAGTGAAGGGACCAAACTGTTTTTAGTTGATTGGGGTTATGCTCCCACTAGAAAATTTGTCAGTGTGTTGGCAATTCAGATTGTTTCTTCAAGTCAATGTTGGATTTCTATTGTTAGTAGTGTATTGAAAGTGATTATCATTAAATTTGTTTTATCAAAAAAAATGGAAGTAATATATTATAAAGATATAACATGTTTGCCCAACCAAACTCTGGAGAAGTTTACCATCCATAAAAACAAATCATTCCAATTCTGTTTTCTCATCCTGTTCTTTTTTTCATTTATTGAATCTTGAAACTTGGTGTTGTTGAGCCCAGAGGACCCCAAAACCCAGCAGCAATAGATATTCACCAAGACAAATGGTCACTTAAACAAAAGTTGCTTTTAATTATCTTTAAACATGAAAATAGAATCCTACTTTAACTTATTACTATTGACTTACTTCACCCCCTTCCAATTCTAAGCGCACGTGTATGTGTAAGTTCAGAAAAGTTCTTTGGTTCACAATCCAATCTCACTTCTCCAAGTTTACTGGTTGCAGGCAATTTTTATACTGTACACGGAATTTAACATTCATAAAGATCACCAGGCTTTGGTACTTGAAAGGCAAATGGTTACCGCTCAGGAAGGTTCTTGTTGATTTTCAGAGAGAGATTTGTTGTTCCAGGACATCCACAATTGATGTGCTTCCATCAGCCACCTCAGTGTCTTGCTGACGAAACTTGCCCCTTCAAGATTCTTCAGATGATAACCTCTTTCTTTCAGGTCACTTTTTGTTTCACTTATTCCAAGTGAAACATTAGTCAGCCAGTCCTCTCCTCTTGCCTGAACCACAATGGCTTTGACCAGGCCATCTTCCAATTGGGGCTTTCCTCTTCTCTCTCCCACCCCCCCCCCCCCCAACCCTGTTTGACTCTCTCTGCTTATAAAACCACATGGCCCTCTTAGAACATCTCCAGACAATCTGTGGCTCCAGCTCCAGCAAGATCTTTAATCTGTTGCCTTTTTTAAACAACAATCCATTAGACTCTTGAACACTCTTCAAAGCTCTTGCATAAGCTCCGAGGCCACGATATGTCTAGCATTAGCAGAGCTCCAATATTTCAAATAAGATTTGTTTTAAATTGTTTGTATATAACCTACTCTAACAAACCTTTCCCAATTTATCTCCCAAAAAATATCTATATTCTCTGTTACAGTGTAAACTCTACCTTGAAACCCTTGGATAATTCAATCATCTCCTAAATGTGTATGTTGATCCTACTCTATCATTGAATACTTGTAATCTGGTTTTTGTGACCCCCCCCTCCCCCATTCCAAATCCTTCAACTGCTGAGTACAGTGACCTTTAATTTTAAATTCAAATTTTAGACATACATACAGCATGGTAACAGGCCCTTTTGGCCCATGAGTCCCTGCCGCCCAATTACACCTAATTGACTTAAAAGCCCCAGTACGTTTTGAACGGTGGGAGGAAACTGGAGCCCCTGGGGAAAACCCACACAGACACTGGAAGAAAGAACAAACTCCTTACAGACAGCACAGGATTTGAACCCTGGACCCGATTGCTGGCGCTCTGACAGTGTTACGGTTACCAAAATACTAACTGTGCCACTCTTCTACATCTTCTTGAATTTAATTGCTTCGATTATGTGCAGTTTTCTAATATAGTGAAATCTTTGATGTCCAGAATTCAAGCAACAGGCAACCCCAAACACTGGCAAAAAAAAGTAAATAAATAAATTGAAATAAATAAGAATAAATTAAAAAAAATATAAGTTTAAAATTGTAAAAGTTCTCTGAAGGAACATAACCCCTGATGAAGCAAACATTCAGCCAGCAGTTTCCTGGTTGTGCCCCGCCTGCAGCAGCTGTTTGAATAAAGTTTCAATAAAGTTGTTTGAATAAAATGGTGACACCCAGGATGAAGAGCCGGCCAATGCCACTGTGGAAACTCTCCCAAAGTGTCTCCCTATCCCTGCCTAGTAAGAGTCTTTATTAGTAAGGCTTTATCTGCCAGCCTGTGGAGGGGTTGAATTATGACGGTGGCTTGGTTAGCACTCCAGTAACTGGGGTTTGAAATTAAAGTTACACAAATTACCTGATTTAAAGTGAATTTTACATAATTAAGGACTACAATGCTGGTTTTTTTTTTTGCAAATGACTTTACACTTGGCACTATCTTGCCTTGTAAACTGCTTATTCTTAATTCAGGTGTATTAGTTAAGCATTGTAAAAATGTGTTTCAGGCAACTGGAAAATTTGCATATCCAGCAAATGTAATCCCTGATGCTGGGGATTATACTGTAAAATGGGTATTTCAAGTTTTAATATTTTTATTTTCTTATTGGTATCTGCAGCTTATGAATCTGTTGTATGGATTTTTTTAAAGACTTGTTATTCTCCCAAAGGCTGAAGCAGAAGCAGGTTTTTGTTTGTAGCCATTGTTACTAATAGACTGATTCTCTTGATTGAGGGAAGCATCATGGCAGTCAGCGTCCCAGTAAATATCACTATCTTCAGAAGACGAGAGGGCTAATTTATGTGGATTTTCATTTTAAATCAGGCTGGTTTTAAACTAAAGTGAATTTGATTTTTTTTTAATCTGCTTGGTGCAGAGAATGAATGGAATGGGCATACTTGTGTGAGGCTCAGTTATTACATCTGTAGTGCCTTCTGTTGTAAGGTGATACAGTTTCTTGGCTTGTAGAGTTGTTGCCTCACAATCCCAATAACAATGCCGATCTTTAGTTCTGTCTGTGTGGAGCTTGCACCATCTCCCTCTGACTTGGTGTGAATCCTGGAATGCTCTGTTTTCCTTCCCACACCCCAAAGGCTTGAATGGTCAAATAATTGACCACATGTTAAATATTGAAAGGAAAAAATAAGAAAGAAATAGGAAGGTTACTTCTGCTGGTGTGAATATAGAACTAGGAGACATAGGCTCAAGATTCCAGGGAGTTGGTTTAAGACCGAAATGAGGAGGACTCACTTCTTCTAGAGAGTAGTGAATCTGGAATTCTCTGCCCAAGAAAGTGGTCAAAGGTGCCCCACCTTTTTGAGAAAAGAGAATTAAGCATGATGGGGAATTGGCACATAAGTGGAGCTCCAGTCCACGGCCAGATCAGCCATGATCTTCCTGAATTGCAGAGCAGACTGGTTGGGCCAAATGGCCTACTCCTGCTCCTGTTTCTTATGATCACTGTAAATTATCTCTTGCGGAAGTGATTGGAATGTGGGGAGAAAAAAATGGGATCAATGTAGGATTACAGAGGGAGATGGTGCTTGATGTTTGGTATACACACGGAAGGCTGAGGAATCTATTTCCATGCTGTAAGAAGTCATAATCTTCGTGGATGAAGGAGCTATTGAAATTAAATTTAATTTAACATGTTAAATTTTACTATTTAAAAAAAAATGAAGATTGGTCCCTTGAAGGTGGATCCTCATTATTATTAATGAACCAAATGATTCCTGTATTTGACCTAACACCAAAAAACATTACCTGCAGCATCCTGCAATGGGCATATTCACAACTTAAAGAAAAGAATGATTTTCACACTTAACAATGCAGTAAATAATGAATGTCCTTTCTTTCACTGCTGTTATTGCCGCAAATGCTTCAATGCAACATCAATGGTTTTTATCTGCAATTTAGGAATAATGGTGAAAATCAGTCTAATTTTGAGGCAAAGATTTGTATCCAATCTCTGGTATCATAAAGCTTTTCTCACCATGAACAATGAAAGAAATGATTGAAAAACAAAATGCTGGAGAAACTCAGCAGGTCAAACAGTGCATTATATATAGAAAAGATAAAGGTACATGACTAATGTTTCAGGCTTGAGCTCTTCATCAAGATCTGAACAAAATGGACAGGAACCAGAACAAAATGATAGGTGAGAGGCACAGGTGGAGGAGCACAGTCCCACAGGTAGGAGGTATTAGGTGGATAAGGGAGGGAGGGAGGGCACACCAACAAACAAGGGGAGTGAATGGAGAGGAAAGGAGCGGAGAGCTGGAGGAAAGAAGACCGAAGGATGGAGAAGAGGGAGGAAGAATGGAAACTTGGCTAGCAGAAACTGGAGACGTTGGGGTTAATGCCGTCTGGCTGGAGAGTACCAAGATGGAAAATTGGATGTTGCTCCTCCAATTTACGGGTGGTCTTGGTTTGACAGTCCATGAGGCCATGGACTGTCAAACCAAGACCATCCTGCGCTGACATGTCTGTCCATGGGAAGATCTCAAACCCAACCTATCACAGATTTTGTCTTTTATGCCAGACCTTTCTTGGAATAACCTTTTCTGACTAATTGCTTTGCCTCCCTATCTTTGGATGTCATCTTCTATCCTTATCTCCAAGGGGTCAGTATTAGTATGTTGTATACATGGAATACTGGGCAATGAACTGAACTTCCTTCTAATCACTTTTACAGTATGACTTGTAGAGAACATAGATATTACATTACAATCGGCCTTCTGGACCATTGTTTGACAAAATACATGTACTGCAATTAGATGACACAACAACTTGTAAGTGTGAAAAAAATGATTGTGTTGCACCACCACAATATAAAGCACAAATTTTGTTTACAAAATCTGACTGAAATAAGGAAGCTTATATCAAAGTTTTGTTTGTAATGCGAGGGTTTTTGCATTTATTGTATTTCCATCTTAAGTTTTGTATAGAACATAAAACAATACAGCACAGTACAGGCCCTTTGGCCCTTGATGTTGTGCTGGCCCATATATTCCTGTTTTTGAAAACAAATACTAAACCCTCCCTACCCCATAATCCTCTATTTTTCTTTCATCTAAGAGGCTGTTAAATGCCCCCAGTGTTTCAGCTTCCACCACCATCCCTGGCATCTATGTTAATGGATATTTCAAAGGAAACCCCTGGCATTTGGTTGCAATGTGAATATAAACTTGGATATGATTTCATTTTTGGTTTGAAGATATTAAGGACTTTTTCTCACCTTTGATATGGGGAAAGAAAAGAATGTGTCAATAGTATTCCTTTTCTTTGCTCAGCTCTCTATTTTTGTCAGCTATATATTATGGACATCTTTAATTGCACTCCACGATTCAACCAAATGAGACTGAATTTGTTGTTGACTGTTATTTAATGTGGTGTCATGGTTTCTAACCAAACTGTACCCAGCTTCATGTCGCTGCAGGGAATTAGTAGTGATGATGTACTGATTATTGTTTCTATGCAAGCGCCTACTTTCAGGGGAGAATCAGAAACATAATTATAATGTGTATGTTTTTAGATTTACTTGTATTACTGAATACATTGCCCCTATTGATGAATCCTTATTTCTGATAAATAATTTAGTAAATCTCCTGCAGAAGTAATAACAGCTGCAAATAACAGCCTTTGAGGTTCTTTGTGGTTGATTTTACCCATTCCAAACATTGGGGGGGGGGGGGGTGGTTAAAGTCAGAGAGCTGCAGAAGAAAGAAGGGGCATCTGTCAGATAGAAAACTGGATTTATCAGGTTTTTTTTTGGATTGGGTTTTAATGTTGCTCACTTTTTTTCATAGGTAGTTTACTCCTAATTTATTTTAAATCAGCATGAGGATCCCGAAAAATGAGAAATATGTGTTCATTGTACAGTTTCCAGAAATGTTTTTCATGTAAAAAATATTAGCCCCTTTCACACTGGCACCTTGTCCTAGTAATTAATGGCTAATATACAGGTTAGTGTCCAGTGTGAACGCTCCTTAATCACCACGCAGGTGTCAAATCGCGCCGAGGATGGACTGTCTAGGTAAGTGGTATCATCCCCGGTTGTCAGACAACTGCGAGCCAATTAGTCTAGTCTGAAAGGGACATGGACTATCCAGGGACAAAGTAGGGATGCATGGATGACTTTTTTAGCATGGGTGCAGGAACGTGAAGGAAACAAAAGATTAAAAAGGTGTAAACTTTGTATTTGATTTAGTAAATCCTTGTATTTAAACAAAGTTAATCATGCCTAATCATTATAATTAAGCATTATGCACAGCACAGTATAAGAAAATTTCCAAAGGATTGTGGGAATCTGATAGTGACAATAAAACACAGCGCACAATTTATAAAGACCATGGGAAAGTTGGCGATGAAATACACGCATTGAGTGATGGCGGACCTGCCCTCCCAGAATTCCATGCAGCAGAGAAAGGGCTGTATGCCAAGAGCACTCATAGAAGGGTTTCTCTGCCGCACGGAATTGTGTTGTACCTAATGCTCAATTATGTTATCATTGGGCATGATTAATTTTGTTTAAATACAAGATCATAAATCGTGGATGTGTCACTCAGATGAGGATAGGCATCCCTCTCCCCAGTCCAGTGTGAATGGCAAAAATGCCTTCTTTAACCAGTTCATTGATTGGCCAATTTACAATTAGCCACTGTGAAAAGGGATCGTCATTGTTGATGTTGTAGGGGAGACTGACATTAGTTGTTCTGCCTGAGCCCAGTAAACTCCCAGGCTCCAAATCTCTTATCTGTTTACCTTTATTGTGAATCAGCAGATTGAACTCCAGTAGGTGTCAATGGCCTGCTGCAAATACCTCACTGTTTGCTACAAGGTCACGAAACTCTGTACTATCAAAGAAAGAGCAGATTCTGAACTAATGGGACAAGTGGCCATTGTTGTAAATGATAATGAAGTTGGATTATGCAAACACCAGCGCAAAGAATAGCAGAATAGCCACCTACTTAAGAGATATCTTGGCGCCTCACAGTTTGGCGGGCAGCAACCTCCTTTGAAGAAGACCGCAGAGCCCACCTTACTGACAAAAGGCAAAGGAGGAAAAACCCAACACCCAACCCCAACCCACCAATTTTCCCCTGCAACCGCTGCAACCGTGTCTGCCTGTCCCGCATCGGACTTGTCAGCCACAAACGAGCCTGCAGCTGACGTGGACTTTTTACCCCCTCCATAAATCTTCGTCCGCGAAGCCAAGCCAAAGAAGAGATACCTGATTTCGCTTGCAGAAAGGAATGTCCAGTGTCCCAACAGAGATTACTTTTCCAAAATTTGTCAGGTGAACAAGGGATAGGTGTAAATGTTAAAGCCCAATGGATGCACATGAGTTTCATTGAATTGTTCTAAAATCATGGTTCTTTGTTCTCCTTTGTACTCACCATTTAGAAAGCAAAATCATTTTGTGCGGCAACAAATTTACACTTGAAAACTTCCACAAAGTTGATAAATGATGGTCTTGAATGTTAATTTTATTGTTTGTGCTGTGTGAAGTTGCTTGTAAGTTCACATTTATTTTTTTTTTTGCTTAGTGTCTGCAGATGTCCCAAAACTTCAAACAAAATGAAATGATTTGCTTGGGAGAGGAGCAGTTTCAACAGTTTTGCAAATTATTTATTAAGCATTCGGATGAAATCTCCAATGGCTGGGAGTGGAGGCAAAAGGTATGTTGGAGGCTATCTTGCTTATCTTTATATTTTTAATTTTGAGATACACAATCATAACAGGCCATTTCAGTCCATGCTGAACAAATTCAGCCACGTGACAAATTAATCTACTAACTTTGTATGTCTTTGAAACATGGGAACACCTGTGTTCGAATGCTGTTTATAGACATCAGGTCGGCATTCAACACAATTGTACCTCAGTACTTGATAGGGAAGTTGAGCCTGCTGGGCCTAAACACCTCCCTCTGCGATTGGATTCTTGACTTCCAGTCGGGGAGACCTCAAGCAGTCCGGGTCAGTAACTGCTCTTTCAGGACCATCACACTGAGCACGGAGGGCCCCCCAGGGCTGCGTATTTAGTCCACCCAGGGCTGCGTATTTAGTCCACCCAGGGCTGCGTATTTAGTCCACCCAGGGCTGCGTATTTAGTCCATGCTGTTCATTCTGCTGCCTGATGACTGTGCATAAAAACACAGATTGAACCACATCATCAAGTTCGCTGACAACGCGATCGTGGTGGGCCTTATTAGTAAGAATGATGAGCCAGCATACAGAGATGAGCTGCGGTGCTAACAGACTGGTGTAGAGCCAACAACCTATATCTGAATGATAATAAAATGAAAGAGATGGTTGTCGACTTCATGTGCCCGAGGGGATCACTCTCTGCTGACCATTGACGGCTCTACCGTTGAGGTTGTCAAGAGTATCAAATTCCTTGGAGTGCACTTGGTGGAGAATCTCACCTGGTCCCTTAACACCAGCTCTATAGTGAAGAAAGCCCAGCAGCACCTTTACTTCCTGCAAAGACTGAGGAAAGCTTATCTTTCACCCTCCATTCTCATTACATTCCACAGTGGATGTATTGAGAGTATTCTGAGCAATTGCATTACTGCCCGGTTTGGAAACTGTACCACCTCAGACCGCAAGAACCTACAGAGGATAGTGAAATCAGCAGAAAAGATCATTGGGGGTTCTCTTCCTACCATGACGGACATCTACAACACACGAATCATGTGGAAAGCATTGTGAAAGACTTCACACACCTCTCATTTTAAAAAAAAAATTCTATCTTCTGCCATCTGATAGGAGGTACTATAGCACACAGGACCTTGTATTCACATTGGGCAACAGATTTACCCCGCCCCCCCCGACCCAAAGCCATCAGGCTCCTGAATTCCCAGAACATATGTAAATAGTGTACTGTGGACTTTTACTGTATACATCTTGATATTTTAACTTGTATTTCTGTAAATCTGCTCCGTGGTCTTGGGGAAACGCAGTCTGGTCTTTACCATGCAATGCATGGAATGAACAACAAATAAAGGTGACTCAACTTAGTAGGAAACTGGAACGCCCAAGGAAACCCATGTGGACATGGATTGAATCCCCAAACTCCTGATAGACAGTGGTGGATTCGAACACTGGTTACTGACACTAATAATAATACACTAACTGCTATATTATCTTGGACATGTCAGAATTTGGAAGAATTTAGATTTTTTAAAATTCACTTCAAATTTATATCTTTATATTTAATTCTTTCCACCCACCCCTCCCCCTCCCCCCCCCCCCCCCCCAATTCCAAGAGGACCACTTGGCTTGAGACCTTGTCACTGCCTTGGTCCAAAGAAAGGACTGAATTCCAAAGGTGAGGTGATAACAACTGCCCTTAAAATCAAAGTGCGGCCTTGGTAAAACTGAAGTCAATTGGCATTTTTACACAGAAACTTTGGAATTATTCTGGGGGGGGGGGAAAAAATAGCATACTTGCCTCCTGTGAGTCCTAATGTGGCCATTTACAGAGGGACACTTTTACATAGCCTTCCTGTGTTGCAGAGTTTGTCGCAGGGGGAACATCATATTCATTAGGCTGGTTTCTTATGGAGTGGCTTCAGTCAGTTTACACTGCAGCCGCTCCGTAAAAATGTATAGGGGTATGAGTGGAAATATTACGGGATGGAATTTGCCAAAAAAAATTCTGTCAATTTTTACACTGCCATCAGAGCAGAAATTTACCTGAAATTTTCTGCTGTTTAGTGGCTGTGTAAAAGTGTCCATTGGGCATCATCTGAAAGGACAGGGGTGGCCAAACTTGCTTAATGTAAGAGCCACAAAGGATAAAGCTCAGATTCTTGAGAGCCGCAGGACAAGAACAGAATTCACATAGATGTTCTTATTGTCACATACCCATTTTGTAACCAAAAATTTATATAAATTTTAAGAAATGCATATTAAATGCAATAATATTTATTCATGCCTGCAGTTTTTAAACTGTTAATTTGTATTAGTTTCAATAATCACAAAGACACAAATATGTAAAAAAAGATATTTTAATCAGATTTCCACCTTACAAAATTAGTCTTATTATAATCATATTTTTTTATGACTAAAGTACAATGCTACAAATATCAGGCTATTAAAGACGCCAGTCGGGCAGGCGAGGGGGAGAGACCGGCACCGTGAATCGGGTGGGCGAGGGGGAGAGACTGGCAGCGAGCCACAAATTAAAGGTCAAAGAGCCGCATGTGGCTCACGAGCCGCAGTTTGGCCACCCCTGTGATAGGTCAATGAGGCCCTTCTATAACTGCATGCAATACTACTTTGGCCATAGCTAGAATAATTCAAGCAATTCTGGAGGGAGTGATAGCACTGGATGGTGTTCACAGATTTGGAAAACTAGATGTTGTTGGAACAATGGAAACTGATATAACTGAGTATGAAAAACTAGCAAACCTGCAACAGGCTTTTTTTTTAGGTAAAGAGCTTGATAACTTGAGAGCATGGGTTAAAGTTAAGGAGTAAAAGTTTGGAGGGGATTGATGGGGTGGATTTCTCATGAGTACTGAGGACCTGGTGGTAACTGACTGGAAAGGCAGGGAAATTGAAACTCTCGACACATTTCAAAAGTGCTAAACGAGAAGGAACATATAATTTGCAAAGCTATTGACCGTGGGCTGTGAAGTGTTCAAGTTCTCTTGTGAAATGAGCAGAATAAACTGTGAGGCTGTGCAAACAAAATAAAACTTGTGCAGTGGTATATACCTGACCAACGTCATTTCAATGTGCCTATTTTCACAGGATCTCAATGAGGGGTACATGGTTAAAGTACACTTAAGATGTAAAGATTCCAAAAACGACTTGACCACAACAGATTTTCGGTCTTGTGATGCACATCCTCTTTCTGAGGAAGAGGTGAGAGTAAATGAAATGAAACGTGTGCAGTGAATGGCTTTGGATTCTAATTGTATCAAAATGCTTTTTTTGTATTGTCAAATTTATACATGAATCTTATCGTGGAAGCACGTGGAGGCAGGATAGTCTCCTGGCCTTCTGTGCAAAGCCAAGTCTTGCATTAATATCATCAAAAATCCGTCCACGGGGTTAGTAAGAAGGAACTGAAATGTAGTAAAAATAATGGCATGATTCCCCCCCCCCCACCCTTTGATATCAAGGAAAAGTCTGGGATATGAACTTAAATGCCCAAGAAGTAATATTATCAATAATTTCAGGCCTGTTCAAGCCTCTGCTGGGGATATTGGCGTAATCAAGTACATTCCTGTTGCTTTGCTTATCCCAGAAGGATTTTGCTCTGTAATACTCTGAGGTACCTGCTGTTGGTTGTACACTTCTCAGTAGCGCACGGAATAGAGGTGAATAGGGCTGCCTCGAGGAGTAGGTGCACTGTTTCAGGTTTGAGGTCCTGATCTTTAATAATTTTTTCTCCGACCATCCGGAGCCATGCTGGCACCCTGACACCATGAGGAATTTTATCATCAGTATCTGCCTTCATTGGGACATTTGTACAATGAGGGCATGTTGATAAGAAACTTTGATTAATGAAAATTCACATTGAATTGATTGGAAATCGGCAACCAGACAATATCAGCAGAGAGAGAGAGAGAGAGAGAGAGAGAGTGTGTAAAACAGTTGATATTGCAGGTCAGAACTGGAGTTGAGAAAGTGTGTACATTTTTGAAGTGGAGAGAAGGGTAAGGACAGAGGAACAAAGCACATTTGTTCATATTTTTTTATGACTAAAGTACAATGCTACAAATATCAGGCTATTAAAGACGCCAGTCGGGCAGGCGAGGGGGAGAGACCGGCAGCGTGAATCGGGTGGGCGAGGGGATGAATGAGGGCAATTAGAGAGGTTAACAAATCAAAAGATCATGCTGGGATTGAAGGTCGGAATGCAGTAGTTGCTAGAGATCCATAACAAAAGAGTATCCAGGAAATACCCAATAGACCAGGATGCCTCTGTAGAGAGATGGGATGCAGTTAAATTAGCAGTAATAAGGTGGAGCTAACTGGGGAAATGGTTATTTGTGTCCTTGTTCTGTGCAATGATCTTGTTTTTAAGAGGTTTTATAGAAAAGTAATAATATGAAAGAATGTTACATTGTTTTTAAATGATGTAGCTCAATGCAAAACTTGGGTCTGAAAACAAACGAAATGATGTCATGTGGGGAGAGTTTGCTTGGGAAAATGTATGCAGGAGTAATATGGTGGAAAGGCAATGGCTAGAGTTTTAAAAAGATTAGTGGATAATTTGAAGGAAACTTGTGTTCCTTTTTAAGGCACAGAAACTCAACAGGAAAAGTGATTCTCCTGTCATTGACAAGAACTTAAGTTGGTATTAAATCTAAGGAAGAGGCTCATAGTTGGCCAGAAATAGTCATGAAGGTACCAGTTTTCCACCAAATTCCCCCACAGGCCCAGAGCATTGATGGCCTTTGACTTCTGATGGCTGCTGCAGGACCTGCTCAGTTTCTCTAGCACATCTGTACATTGACTTGCTGTTTCATTTGAATGATGATGGGGGGGGCGGGAAAAGTAAATGGGAAGATGACATATCCCCTGTGGGCAAGTGCTGTGAGAAGCAGGGTGGATGTAGAGATGGGATTGTGAAGGGAACAATCCCATCAGAAAGTTGAAAGAGGGGAAAGAGAAGCGTTGAACAAGAAAGTCTGCAGACACTGATTGCATTTTAAGCAAAAGTGCTGGAGAAACTCAGCAAGTGATACAGCGTTCTCTGTGATAAAGATATCGTACATAACTAACAGGCCCGAACCCTTTGTCAAAGTACAAGCAAAAAAGAGGCAGGTGCCTGAATAAAATGGCGAGGGAGGGTACAAGAGGAAAAAGTGTTGAGAAGTGATAGGGGGAGGGGGCAGCTCTGAATGGAGAGGAAAGATGTGTCTGATGGTAGAATTTCATTCAAGGTGGTGGAAATTATGGATGATAATCCACTGAATGTCAGATTTATAGACTGGGAAGTGACGGCGAGGAGAACCTTCTTACTAATTGGAGGATGAGAGCAGGTGCAGGAAATGGAGGCATTGCGACTGGGGGTCCTGCCAACTATATCATATCGCAGAGGGATACAGCATGTAAACAGGTTCCTCCCAAGTCTGTGTTGACCATTGACACTAATCCTACATCAAAGCTATTTTTTTATTTTTGTCACACTTGTTAACTATGCCCTGGATTGTACGACTCACCTAAACACTGGGGCAATGCAGAATCCAATTAACCTACACACCCACATGTCTTTGGGATGTAGGAGGAAACCAGAGCACTTGGATTTAATGGTTACAGGAAGAATTCCACAAAGAGCACTCGTATTTCTACCACGATGGCACAGCAGTTTAGCTGGTGAACCAGAGGCCTTGGGTCCAGCAGCTAAACCACTGTGCCATTATGGTAGAAAAGAAAAAAAGAAAGCAGCCTGGGTACTGGTCTGAAAAGTCTCTTGTGATCAGCACAGATTAATTGAAGGAAGAGAAGTTGGGAATATGGAATGGAAATTTGGAAGGAAGCAAAGTAGAAATAAGTGTCATCAAAATAGCTTGAGGAGTTGGTGATATTTATTCTTTAAATGGTTTGTACAAATTCTATTCTCTTGTAAAAGAATCAATAATATAAAGCCCTAGTGATGTTCAATTGGCAGCAGTCGATGAGGATTCTTATGCACGCTGATGATGCATTTTATTCCCCTGATGTTTCTAAGCATTCAAATTCTACTACCCATCTACATACCAGGGCAACTGACAATTTTCCTGTAGCCAATTAACCACTAAACTCCACACTTTAGGATGTGGGAAATAGGAAACCTACTCGGTCACAGAAAGCATGTTCAAACACACCAACAGTGCTAGAGGTCAGGGTTGAATCAGGTCACTGCCCTTGGATCTCAGCCTGTGAATGAGTGCACTTTCAAGAGTTATCTCCCTTCTACTACAGTTCCATGACTGAGCTTGAACTGGTCTCTGTTCTGGAATGAGAAGGGTGTAGGTTAAACCATATGCTATTTGTCCCTGTGCCTTGCCCCTAGTCTTACAGGAAATTTGTTGAGGATGAGATACCATATTGCAAAGAAGAAGACTGGTTTTGGACAATGGTATGGCCTTGCTTGTGTCCAGCGTGCTGCAATTGGTCAAGGTAATAGCTTGCATTCCATCATGTTTCATTGGATTTGGAGACTAAGCCCAGGGCACTCCACTGTTATTTGATTTCCACAAAATCCTGATAATGACTGAGTTTATTATCGTATACATTGTTCAATGTACATATACACCAAAGTTCTTACAAACAGGTATTTATAAAAAAAAAAAATTGCAACAGTAGACTTGATTGAATAATAAGTATTCACAGTAACCCTTGTGGAAAAGAAAGTGACTTGGCAATAGTGCAGACAGAATTCTTGTGATGTCAGAATCATCCGTGGTTAGTGTAACAAGGGGAAGTTCAAGAGTTTGATAGCTGTTGGAAATTAAATGTTTTTCAACTAATAATATTTTGACCAAGTATTCGGCGACATGTTTTTCAACTAATAATATTTTGACCAAGTATTTGGCGACATGCCATATCTCCTCTGGTTCCTTGGGAAGTAGAGGAGTTGGTGTGCCTTCTTCATGATTGCCACAATGTGCTGCCTCCAGGAGAGGTCATCTGAGATATGGACTTCAAGGAACCTGAAGGCTCTGACTCTCTCCACTTGCGTTCTATCAGTGCAGCAAGGTGTACATTCTCTTGGTCTCTCCTTCCTAAAATCAACAATAAGCTCTTGTTTCTGGTTCCTAGACAGTTCTAGCATCAAGCCTCAAACTTGGGCATCTCTGATGGGCAGTCCACATCATTTGTGTGTCTGAGCAAAAGATGTTACTGGGCAGATTGAGAAAGCACTCAAATTATTCCCAATGCTTCCTTGGAAAATTGATTCACTTGTGGGAATCCTGGAGTTTCAAAGCTGCTCAAGGTGGAGGAGGAGCATTTTCAAAATGCTACTAAGCACCGGCTGTCTCTCTATCAGTAGCACATAGGAAGTCAGTATAAATGGTGGCAGAAATACATCAGCTCCCAAACTATCTGCTTATCTGCAACATCAGCCACATCCTTCTTCACCTGTGACCTCTTCAGTCCCATGCTGGTCTTGTTGATAATCTCAGAACTGACAGAGCTGGAGTGGAAGCAAGCCATTCTCATCCCGTGGATTGGCCTTAGAAATAAGTATCGGGCCCATTCTAGATAACTGAATCCAATTGGAAATTTTAACCGGATATAGATTGCAGGAAAAGACCATATTGCTCTAAATATGATAAATTCATCTCAGTGGCTGTCTTCTTCAATCAAGGGGACACCATTGTTATGTTTCTGGAACAAACTTGGTGTATATCATTGCTAAATTTCTAGAACAATGTATCTTGTAGATTTGGGTCTTGATGCTTCTGGACAGATGGGGATTGGGTGCTGAAGCTGAAGTCATGTTGGTTTTGTGTATATTTCAACAATTCAAAGTTCTTTATTTTTTTTAAAGTCTGTTCCTGGGTTCCAGTGATCTTGGACTCTGCTCATTCTTTGTCTTTAATTTGTACAGTGAAACCCCTGGCATCCGGAATTCAAGCAACTGGAGATGCTTCATTAATTCCTATGTTTTAGACATGCCAGAATCTTGAGAAATAGTTAATCGAAGTATTTCCAACTTTCTCTGCACTTTTTAAAGTTGATTTTAAACCAAATCCCTTAACTGCTTTATTTGATATTGTTGGAGAGAGTGACATAACATTAACAACATGTGAGCTACGTGTGTTAGCTTTTATTTCCATTATGGCTAAATTGGCAGTGTTGCTCAGATGGAGGGACATTACCCTGTCTAATCATTCTCAATGGCTATGTGATGACATGTTTAAACTTGGAGAAAATTTGATGCTCAATTTCTGATTTGAATTAAAATTTTCAAACCTTTTTTGAATTACTTTTATAATCTTTGATATGTTACGAAGGTAGAAATGTTGTCTAATGAGGTAATTTATCACGCTGATAAAAATTCTGTCTTTTTTTTAGCCAAACAGCTTCTTTCTTAGTAGTGGCTTTAGATTTGACTTTATTTCATAATAAAATAATATAATTTGTTTGATTTAAAAATGTGAGCAGCTTGAATGAAATATGATTTGCATGTAATGTACCTTTTTGAATTTTAACATATATCCTTATGTACTCTATTTTTGGATGTGAAATTTCAATGTTAATCTGTAGCCCCAAGTGTCTTCGCTCCATTCATCAATAATTCTTCTCCTTTTCTTCGTTCTGTTATTTTTTGAATGCCCAGTTTAATATTATAAAGTAGATAAACTATATTGAGTCCATAAGCTTGAGTATGCTATTTGATGACCTGAGTTTCTCCAGCACTGTTTTTACTTAAATCATTGCATCTGCAGATTTTCATGTTTTACTCAATATTCCTTCCGCATTTACCTCATCTACCTAAGCCAGGGTGGCCAAACTTGCTCAACGTTAGAGAAACACACAATAAACCTCAGATGTTTGAGAGCTACAATCACGTGATTGCTAGCCACGCCCACAAAAACTATCACTGTGAGCACCAGCTCGTTCAATTCCTGTTTCAGGTCACACATTATATGTCAAAGAGCTGCATGTGGCTTGCAAACCACGGTTTGGCCATATTTCCCCTATTCTCTTCACTTAAGGGCATTCTAGATCTGAACAATCACCTCTGCTTTTATATGCAAAAACAATTCTCATGTCATTTATCTAGTGCTTTTGTTAATCTCTTTCATTTTTATTCCTTTGGTTTTTTACCTACCACACATTTTGTCCATCAGAGCTGCTGCCTACCTCCACCTCCATTGCAATGCCTCATTCTCCATTTAGTTGAAAATAATTTGAGCTCCACCTTGCAATATAATTGATGCTCCAAATTTAGTGCCTTGTTCCTGCTTTCTCCCCACATCTCTTGATCCTTTTAGCCCTAATAACTATTAACAACTGTGTTATAGTTGTAGAAATTCACCTCTGCCTGAGTGGAAAAAAATTGCTTTTCATCTCAATCTTGTATGGTTTTCCCCCTATTCTTAGGCTGTGTCCCTGTGATCTTGGATTCTCCTGACATCAGGTCATCTTTACTGTAGTGGGTCTGTTCTGTCCTGTTAAATGTTCCAGGTTTCTTTACGATCCCTTCTCTTTCTTCTGAACTCTAATAAATACAAGATTAATCTCTCGGAATATATTACTCCAGCCATTCCATGGATCTGGCCTGGTGGTGAACCTTCATTGAACTCCTTATGTTGCAAGATAACATTGGTCTCCTGTAATGGCAGGGCTGCCACTGGAGAGCAGGGAGCGGAGACACAGTGCTGCTCCGTAGGTTCAACCACCCGGCCCTAATGTTGACAGCTCCGTACAGGTTTTAAACAGCCTATTAAAGGAGCCGATAGTGTTCTTAAGTAAAATCCTGCAACTGTGAGGTCTTGCGCCCATGATGGTGGTGCCTGTGCTTGGCAACGGGCACAAAGGGTTGCAGAGTCTGAGGATCAGCAGACCGGCGCAGGGCACCAGAGATGGGGAGAAATAGAGGAGTTGACCCTACAGGAAAAGTGACCAGCAAAGGGCTCAGTGGC
Source organism: Narcine bancroftii (assembly GCF_036971445.1). Classification (NCBI taxonomy): domain Eukaryota; kingdom Metazoa; phylum Chordata; class Chondrichthyes; order Torpediniformes; family Narcinidae; genus Narcine; species Narcine bancroftii. The sequence continues at coordinate 114,505,003 of NC_091469.1, forward strand.
TGAGGGAACAACATGAGCTGCTGGAGATTGGCTCATGGGAACCAGATATTGAAACTGGGATTCGAGACTATGCTGCAAGAGTAAACATGGTTTTCTGAAGGGCCTCAGCTGCTCAATGTATCGGTGCTTTGGACCGGTTGCCGATGGATCAAACCAGTGTCTTTGCTGAGGCTTTAGGAACGCTAGAAATGAATCCACAGACACTCTTTCTCGTGTAATTTAAGGTGCGCCGGGCAACACTAATGGCAACTCTTTGTTCGCCTTGCAGCAGGCAGGCCATTTTGTGTAATATATGTTCTGCACTATTACAACAAAGGAATCTTGAATCTTAATTGCCTGTTGTGCCTTTTAATGCTTGATTTTATAACTGCTACTCCCATTGCACTTCCCTTTCCCTGTTCAGATCATTTGACTTCCTGTTTTGGGCTCTGAAGTTATCCACAATTTTCTGTATTTGCCCACTCCAACATGTTCAAATTGAACTGTATAGCTTCTCTCCATCCTCCTCACAGCTTATCATAATGAACAATTCTGTCGCTTTGTGGTTGCTATTTCCTGAGGGACCTTGCACTACAAGATTGTTAATTAATTCTTTCTTCAATACAAGCCTTGAATGAGCTGTCCTCTAATTCCTCAATGTATTGTTTTTAAAAAAAAACGTCTTGAGTGGACTCCAGAAATTCCTCTTCCTCTATTCCCACAAGCGTCGAAGCTGAGGAGTGACATCGTTTATATAATCATGAGGAACAGGGATAAAGTGAATGTTCACAGGCTGTTGACCAGGGTTGACCATTCTAGACCCAGAGGGCACAAGTCTGAGGGGGAGAGATGTGAGAGGGATACGAGTAGCAACTTTTCCTTCTGGAATGGGCGGCCACAGGAAACTGTAGAATGGGTATAATTTTGACTTTCAAAAGACATTTGGGCAGATATGTGGATGGGAAGGGCTTAGAAGGACTATCCCAGAATGCCAACTTAGTTGGCATGGAAGAATTTGGCTGAAGGCCTGCTCCATACCGTGTGACTCAACAACTCTGTGTTGACCCCACCCTCTGTCACCTCAAAAAAAAAATCAAATCATATCTGCAAGTAAGGATCTCTCCCCACAGAATGCCACATTGACCATCCATAATAACAACGCTTTGTCCAAAAAGTAAGTAAATCCTGTTCCTAAGAGCTATGAAGAGCAGCAATAGACAATGAACCAGACAATGTTTAATTTTAAACCACTAATTTTATTTCTTACTCTTAAGCTATGGTCTTAATTCTTAAACTATCCTTAACACTAAATCTATCCCCAGGTGTGTGTGTGTGTTCAAAATTCAGTCTTTCCGTTTCAGTGTTGAAGCTTAGGCCTTTGAAATTTTATGCCTAGTATTAATGTTCAACTGGTGGGAAGACTGGAGTTGTGGCTGGCTGGTACACACTCTCAAATTCTCCTTGTGTGCCTTTGAAGAAATGTCCACCCACAAGAGCTGTGGTCATAACACTCCTGGTCCTTTTGTAGGCAAGGCTCGAACTGGGCGTCCTCCATGAAGTTTCCAAGACCCTAGCACCAGTCTCTCCAAGTGACCTTCTCTGTTAGTCACAATCAAAATGAAGCACTTTGCTTCCCAAAAGACCCTCCTTGTACAGGACAATCCACCGAAAAGGCCTAGTCATTCATAGAGTGTGTTTTGCTCTGAATTCCACAAGAAGGGCTGGCCACAAGAGCTGTTTCAAAACGCTGCTTTCTTTTCAGCCGTCAGGACAGTTCTCCCTTGCAAAATCACAATGTCTTTGCAAATGTATTGAATCTCAAACATTCTGTGATAAACCTTCCCTCAGTTTTTCCAATGTATCGAATTATCGCTGGACTGTGACTTGTGTTGTGCTTGTGTGAAATGTTAAATGTTAACTGACCATTCAGTCCCTCCTGTCTATACTAGCCCTTAAAGTGATAATCCTATATTACTAAAACTGGAGCTCATAATACTAAGAAACTGAATAATTTCTCTAGCACTGAGCTAAGACTTAAGAGCCTGACCATTTTTCTGGGGGATCTCCTGCAGTTAAAGGATAGAGAGATCTTGGTCAAAGCCTGAGAATTCAACTCTCTTGCCTCCTTCACCATTCTGAGATAGATTCCATCAGGTCCTGGGAACTTTGTCCAAGACACCTTCCGCAATCTTGTACTTTGTCGAGAGGAGAGTCACTCTGTGTCACTGTGAGGCAATGAGAAGGTCAGAGGAGTTTAGCTGGGTGATGTTTGGGGAGTTGAATGTAATGTTATGTCTAGTGAACAATAAAAGTAAGTTAACTTCATGGTGTGCTGACAGAAAGTGAGTGTATTCTTTATTTGTAAGCTGTGGGAAATCAGTGTCCTTACATGAGGTGACCCCGGGAGTTCACAGTACCTTCTAAGTTAGTGATGAGGATTAACCCCTTGTAGGAGTAGTTGGGGAGGTCAAACTGAAGAACTCTTTCCCCGCCCCACCCCCACCAATTTTTTTTATTAATAATGCACCAGCATGGTTCATGATCCTTGAAGCACATTTCTCTGCCCTCAGTGTGATGATTCAGAAGACTAAGTACGGTTTACTTGTGGTGTGTCTTCCAGAGCAGATTGCCTGTGAGGTGTTGGACGTCTTAGAGAATTGGGAGGGTTATCTCCCTTATGACATGCTTAAGACGGCTATTCAGTGGCATACTCAGCCATCTAGGGAGACTCACATTGGCAAATAGGCGATGGGCATCCGTCACCAATGCTCAGGAGGAGGTGCAGGCTAACTGGAATAGACCCTGTCAGGAATGCAGGTTCTTTCGATGTTTACCTCGTCATACTCAAGAGCATTTGGTGAGTGTCTTTCAAATGTCCACCCTTGATCAGTTGGCAGATCATGCCAACCTTGTTAGGTCCATGACCTATTCCTTGAAGATAGAAGGATTGGTTTCTCCTCTAGTCAACAGGAGCAAGTGGAACTGGAATAACTGTTTTCTGTGTCCTTTGAAACACCAGCACCTTATCAATCAAAGATAGAACCAGCTCCATATCAATCAAAGATAACTGAATTGGAGCAGCACTGACTACGCAGGTCCAGGCTTTGGGCACGCAAAGGATTTTGTTCCGTTGACCTGGTTGTAATCATGGAGGTCTAGGACGTGGTAGAGGTGAGAGATGATGTATTTGTTGGAAATATTGGAGATTTGGTGCTGTTGCCTGGTGCTATCAGCCACCTTGTGACTTCTATAAATGGCAGCCGGGAAACAACCAGGCACAGCAGTAGAGGCAACTGCTGCCCATGGACACGTTGGTCACCATCTTTTCCTCAAAGACTGCCTCTCAGGTGTTCAGTTTCTTGTCGATTCCAGTGCAGAGATTTTGGTCCCTTGAACCACAGAGGAATCCAGACACCCCAATACATCAGGTGTTCTTTCAGCCGTGAATGATTCTCATATTCAAATGTGTGGCCAGAGGATGTTGGATTTCGGTCTTAAGAAACCATTTCCTTGGGTTTTCACAGTTGCAAACGTGGCAAATTCCATTTTGGGAGTGGATTTCTTGTCACCTTTTTGTTTGGTGGATTAAAAAATATAAATCGCTAATGTGGACTGAGCAGCATCTGTCGTCCCTCCAATATCATCAGCTGCCTGATGAGCCTTCAAACTTACTCCTGCCCTTTCTGAGCCTTCCTCAAGTGTTTCCCTTGCCTAGTGACCCCCATCGTATCATCACACAGATGTGAAACATACAGCGACCCACCAGGTAGAGATTCATGGTCCTCTGGCTGCAGTGTGGGCTCGTAGGACAGTCTTAAAACCTTCAAATCTGAATTCGACCACATGCAAGAGTTGGGCATAGACTGTAGATCTGGCAGTTGCTGGGTTTCACCATTACATATGGTTCCAAAAATATCTCCTAGGGATTGGTGGCCTTGTGGTGATTATCGTGCCCTGAACAATTCCACCGTGCCTGATTGATAGAACATCTCCAATTTACAAGACTTTTCAGCAAACCTCCATGGCAAACATGTATTTGTGAAAATAGATCTAGTCCGTGCTGACTACCAGATTCCAGTTGAGCCTTCCAATGTCGTGAAGGCAGCAGTAATTATTCCTTTTGGTACTTTGAATTTCAGTGAATGCCATTTGGAATGTGCAGTTCAGACATTCCAGCGATTTATGGACCACGAATTTGCCGGCCTCAGTTTTGCTTTTATTTACTTTGATGATACTCTGGTCCCAAGTGTGGGTGAAGAGGAGCACAAGCGCCACCTTATCAAGTGTGGGTGAAGCGGAGCACAAGCGCCACCTTATCAAGTGTGGGTGAAGCGGAGCACAAGCGCCACCTTATCAAGTGTGGGTGAAGAGGAGCACAAGCGCCACCTTATCAAGTGTGGGTGAAGAGGAGCACAAGCGCCACCTTATCTCCTTGCTTCAGTGTTTGGCATTGTGATCAATCCCACTAAATGTGTTTTTGGTACTGTTGATATTTTTGGGACGTGGTATTCTGACTGATGAATTGAAAGTGTGAGAGGTTTGAGAATTTTGTACATCCGTTACGTTTGACCAGTTGCAACATTTTTTAGACATGATGAATTTTTAAATCGCTGATTCCTGCCAAATGCTGCAGCATCTCTAATGCCCCTGACTGAACTACTAAAAGGATCCGAAAAGGCCGTGTCCAAAAGACCATCAACTTTGGGAGATGATCCTGTGCGTGCTTTCAACGACGTGAAGACTGCGCTTGCAACAGGCCGCCATGTTTGTAAATCAAAAGCCCAAAGTTATGCTCTCTCCTACCACAGATGCGTCTGTCAGTGCTGTGGGAGCAGTGTTAGAACAACAAGCCCATGTGCAATTGGAATCTCTGGCAATTTTTTTCAGCCAAGCTGTCACCGGCTCAGGGAAAGTATAGTACGTTTGGTCAAGAATTCTTGCCCATCTATCTCGCAGTAAAAACATTTCTGCTTTTTATTGGAAGGTCGTTCTTTCACCATTTATACAGACCACCAGCTTCTTGTGCAAACTGTGAGTACTTGCACACATCTCTACTCACCCAGAGAGATTTGTCACTTGGACTTCATCCTACAATTTTCTTCGGACATACGGCACATCCGACGGAAAGCAAATGCCATGGCTTACACCATGTCCAGGCAGATTTTGATATCTTTCATACAACTACTGCCATCAATTTCACTGCCATAACACATAGATCCTGATCTCATCTGGTATCGCTGGATCAACTCTGATCTCCATCTTCAAGGTGTGACCCTGGATAAATCGGGTAAAAAGTTAGTCTGTGATTTTTCCACAGGAAGTCCGAGGCCTTTTGTGTTAGCGGCTATGAGGCAGAAGATTTTTGAATCTCTTCACAATCTATCACATCCTGTATGAAAGCATCAATCAAACGAGTTATGAAATGTTTTACCTGGCCTCATGGTAAACAGGATGCTGCATTATAGGGAAGGACCTACTTTGCCGTGTCAGACATGTGAAATCCTAGCTGGGGGATTTTGTTGTTCCAGATTTCGGTTTCCAACATGTGCACCTAGACTTCCACCATCTTTGGGATATATTTATCTGCTCACTTGTGAAGTCCAGACTACCAGGTGGCAGGAGGCCATTCCTATCACTGCCATCTCTGCGGAGATGGTCACTCGGGCTTTCCTTGATTGTTGGATTCAGTGTTTTGGTCTTCTGGTCACTATTACAATGGATTGAGGGTCTCATTTTGAGTTGGTGTTGTTCTGAGCTCTCAGTGATCTGGGCACTACCTATATTCATGCTCTGGCTGATCATGCACAGGTCAACAGCCTTGTTGAGCATTTCCATTGAAAATTGAAGACAGCATTAACACCAGGTGGTGATGAATCTACTTGGAGAGAATATTTGCCCATGGTTCTTCTTGGAGTGCGTGCTGCTGTTAAGGCAGGTCTTGGATGTTCAGTGGTAGAGTTGTATATGGCACTACGTTAACCGTGGCAGGCAAGTTTGTGAATCTGAGTCCAAGAACAGTGCTCTACGATCCAACTAGTTATGTGGATAGTCTTTGGGAAAACATGGCATGTGTCACCTGGAGTGTATGTGTCAAATGATTTTCATTGCTGTACTCATGGGTTCCACTGACAAACCACTTCAAGCCCGTTTACGATGGTCCTTTTCCGGTCTTATGACAACACCTGAAGACTTTTGTGATTGACAGGAATGGAAAAGCTGGCACAGTTTCCATCGACAAGATAGCGACGGTCCATGTTCTGCATCCGAATCAGAGAACCAGTAGTACTGGGCATCGCCTGTCTTGCAAATTCGTATGAGGTTGGGCCGAACAGTCAGCCCTCTAGACTGTAATGTAGTGGGACAGTTCCAATCAGTCGCCTCCTTGCATGGCTCTGAGGCTTGGTGGGGGGGGGGGGGGGGTGCCTGTCACGATCCCGTACTTAACTTTGTTGGGAGAAGAGTGAGAGTGTCAGAATCACCCGTGTGGCGGTTAGCTAATGAGAAGCTCAGAGGAGTTTAACTGGGTGTTGTTTGTCTCTAGTAAATAATAAAAAGAAAATAGACTTCATGGTGTGGTGAAAGGAATGAATAAGTATTCTTTATTTATTTGTAAGCTGTGGAAAATCAGTGTTGTTGCACACCCAACCCTTCCTCCTCCTTAATATTAACAGTTATGGTGGAGAATTGGTTCCCATTCCAGAGATTTTTTTTTTAAGTTAAGAAAGGCATTAATCCTAATGTCAGAAATTTTGTTATTCAGGCAAGTGAAGAATATGTTGTCATACTCCTTACACGCCTTCCAGATTGTAGGAATTAGGAGCTGAAGCTCTCATGGGAGGCTGTCTAACTTCTAACCTGATGAGGTATAATTTCAGTGGGTACCCCAAGGTGTTGCAGGTGGAACGGCCCATGGTAATGCCATTGAATGTTAAAGGGGAAGGAGCATTGATGTTGGTTAGACCAACTCTTGTCTGTGCATTGTGACATTACATATGTGCTCATGCAATAGTCGATCATGTGTAAATGTTGACCACTCACCTACTTTTGGCCCCGACCATGAACACTTACCTTGACTGCAGATCCTTGCCCTGGGCTCGCGATGCCCCAGCCGCCTGCTCACCGGAGTACCTTATGCCCGGACTAAGCATCCTCCCCCACGGCCGCCCAAACACCAGAGCTCCAAATGCTCCATACACAGACTTTCTCCTAGGCCCCAGCCGCCACCCACCCAAGCTCCCAACACCCTGAACATCGACATCACCTGGGTCCTGGCCATCCAAGCTCCCGACACCTTGAACAATGAAGGTACTTAATGCAGGCAAGAAGTATGACCAGTATAAAAAGCGACCCACCCCCCCCAACCCCAAATTTGACCTGAACAATTGATCCAAAAAAACTCAACTCTCACACTACTATATATGGTATTGGGACACATCCTCACATATTTCAATGTGACAGTAGTTATTCCAGAATTAAATTTGCTTGCACTTGCTCTTCCACTTTCTGGGTTGGGTTGAAGGGTAAGTATTAAGCACAGAATTTCAGCCCCTGAAATGTATTTTGATTTTGATTTTGTGTGAAGTGTGACCCATGGAGGAGCTTTCCAAATGGAACAGCAGCTTTCTGATTATCGCATTTCACAGCATGTGTGTGGATTCGGGATGTTCGGGGAATGTTGATAAATTGCTGTGATACTTGGTGCAAAATCTGGGCCATTTTAATCTAAATAAACCAGTTGCAAATTGTGACTTTGGACTTTCTATTCCCCATTCTACCTCCTTGCTTTCAGCTTCTATCCACCCCCTCCTCCCTTTCCCCCCCCCTCCCCCACCCCTTGCAAAGAAAGGAAAAGCTTAGGTCTTGCTACCAAACCATATTTACATTTGTGAGATTCACTGTTGGCCATTCGACACAAAGAGAGTGCGAATTGCTTTTGCAGGTATCCTACACCAAATCTAACCCACTATGAAGAAAATGGCAAGGTAATAGCAGAAAATCAGTCAGCAATCTCTGTTATTACTCCATTAAACCAACTGTAACTTGTGGCATAAATATGGAGCTCCAGGAGCTGTCATCAGTGAGAGTCTGGTACACTCCGCAGAATGCAAAGTAGCAGAGATGCATTCAATATTGATTCCATGAGATTTGATGTGAATTTCATTTTTTTTTTTAAAAACGGGCTATTCTTATTGAAAACAACAGTGAAATTGTTGAGGCTTGTTGAATAAGAAGTGACTGAATTTTTAAATAACATTCTGAATTGGAATTAACACTGCTAACCTCTGACTGAGGAATTACTTTCATTCAAGGGGAGACATTCCATCCATTTCACTATTTTAAAATACTCCAGGTTGTTAAAGAGAAAAAAATAATTTTAATAATTTATGATATTCAAGAAGTATGTGAAGTGCTTCAAGAGACTGGTATTGGCTCACATTTACTCCAGTCTTGACCCACAATCCTGCCTCCTCGTGAATGATTTCCCTGGCCCTGCAGTCAGTCCTGGAATATCTGGATAACAAATACCAATGTCAACCTCCATTTTCCGCACTGTAGTCCCAAACCATGTAAATTGGATTGACTTGTTTTTGCCAATGGTACAGAGTTGCAATTAAAAGCTTTCTTTGTGTTCTATCCAGGCAAGGCGACTTGTGTAGAAGAAAGTGCAATAATAAGCAAAGATGAACCTTCTGCACTCCTGGACAGATGGAATAACCAAACCAGGCTGTGATGCAGCCAGTTGGTGTACTTTCCACAGTATCCCTGTCGAAGTTTGATAGAATATTCGATGATATTGCCAAATCTCTTCAGACTTTGGAAGTTATAGACATTGGTGTGCCTCCTTCATGGTCGCCTTTATGTGCTTGCACCCTGAGCCTTGAAGGTTCTGGCCCCTTGCAACTCTGTCCATCAATGCAGAGAGGTGCGTGGTTCCTCCTTAAAATGAATGATGAGTGTAAGAGGATGCAGACTTCCAGAGGTATGTCAGGGTTGGGGGGCCAGGTGGCGGGTGAAATGGGGGAAGGACCAGAAGATTCAATTTTCGACGAGTATCTATGAAGTATTGAACTGCACGTTTCACAAACATTTCTACGACTGATTCCACCTGCAGTAAATTCGTCCATCGTTATTGAATGAAGATCTACCTGGACCAATGCCTGAAGAGGGCGCACAAAATCAGGGAACTGGTGTGGACTCGAAAGGCCAACATGGCCTGTTTCCGCTCCGTAAATGGTTATATTAATGTTACAGCAAGTCAAATAGTGAAGGGTTATAGTGTTAATGAAACTAAATGCAGGGTATATATAAAAAATACAATAAAAACAGTGTAAGGGTTGCTTCCCAGAACTTTTACCAGTGAGAAATCAGTGTGATAACAGCAGGAATGAAACTGTCCTCTAATTAGAAGGCTTGTATTTTCAAGCATGTGTCTCTTCTGACTAATGGAAGGAGGTGGGATAAGAGAGTGGACTGGGGTGGGATAGATCCTCTAACATTTTATAAACTCTTCTCCAAACTCCTGGACAGAGCTGTTAGCTGCCACTCCCACCCCACATGCCAGTGGATCCTTGACTTCTGGATCCGCAGACTGTGACCAGTGAAAATACCTCCTCCACTATAATCCTCAACGCTAATGTCCCTGCAAGGTGCCCCTTCCTGTACTCTTTGTACAGTGATGAATGTGTGGCCTGATTCTCCCATAACTCCATCCACAAATTTGCAGATGACATCACCGTTACAGACCAGATCTCAAATAATGACAAGACAGTGCACACAAAGCCCATGGGAACAGAGAGCCTAGAATGGACCGACTTGTCTAGATAACACACAAAACAAAGTTCTTTGAATCTCGGTACAACCAACAATAATTCATGCAATTTTTAAAGTTTTGTCTTAACCAATATTTAACGTGTGATCTGTGATGATTGCTCAATGTGATTGGTTGACTTGCCTAACTAGTTACCTCATGTTCCCTGGACTCTACAGATCCCTTTAGAGTCTTATAGTGATTGAGAAATTCCCTTTAATCTTTGGGGGCTGCACCATCATGGCTCATAAAATGCATTATTTCTGTCGGTCCTTTTTCATGCTTTCATTTCCGTGGTTAATTAATTTTCTCTCTACTCTGATCCATTCTAGGCTTCTGTTCTTCGACAAGAAATGATTCAGATTGCTAAATGTCACTTAACTATTGGGCCCACCTTTGGACGATTTTGCTTGCTTTGTTTATGACTGCTCTTTTCTTCCGTTTTCATCATTTTTCAACGTATGAGCAGGATTGGCTGATTCCTTCAAGTCAGGGAAAGCCACAGCAGCCACAATTACTTTAAGGATCTGGAGCCGTGAGCTTTCAATAACTAATTTTCGTTTAGTTACATGTCGGATCTTGTTTGTAGTAACAACATCAATATTTTCTTTTCCTTCACTGTCTGCAGCAGCTTTGGCAGTTAGATGTTTTTGTTTAAAGAAGTTGACTAAATTCTTATGTGTCAGTTGGAGTCAAAAATATAGTCGTAGTCCTGCCTGTACTTGCTGTTATAAGGAACTTTCCAATGGGTCCCAGTCTCCTGCTTTTAACCCAGAGCCCTGGATTTGATTCCTTTTTCAGTTTGCCTTTCTAAAGTAACAATGGAACTTGCTCTCAACGTGATGGAAATTTCCGGGAACAGTTTAATTAGTTTAAAGTAAGACCTACTGGAAATCTGTAATGCAGTGAGGAAAGTTTTTGCATTCCTTGTAGGTATTTCCATCATGGTTCACGTGAAGACAGACATAAGCATTGTGCAGAAACTCAATTCTGGGGAGTATTTCCAATATTTGTATTTATTTTAACTTTTCGATGCAAGGATTTTCCTGGTTTTTGGGTGGGTTGTCGCCCCCCCCCCCCCCCCCAACCAGAGAGATGGTGATGCTCAATCATGTAATATTACACAAAATACCCTTTAGTCTCTGTGATAGAACAGATCTATCACCAATGTATATAGTGTATATAGTTACAGTATCTAGACTGTGCTTACAACGATTGGCTGAGAGCTTAGCCACGCCTACTGTCTGGGCCTTAAAGGGTTGTGTCCCTAGCCAGGTTGGATCATTCTGGACTGGTCAGCCACCTGTGAAGAGCTCCTGTCTTTTGCTAATAAAAGCCTTGGTTTGGATCAACAAGTCTTTGATTCTTTCGACGAGCTCTACAGTCTCCCATAAGGCAGACAGATATTCGCCATTGGCATTCCCCCAACAGTCAGAAAAAGAGAAGCAAATGAGAATCCCTGAGAGTATCTGTGCATTTTCCTCCAGCATTTCTGCAGCTGGCACAAGACTCCAGTTCAAAGCGGTGGTAAACCAAGCCCAGATCCAAACCTCCAACACGATGAGGAAGCTTATAACCGTTGCAGCACAGAAGCAGGCCATCTCGGCCCTTCTAGTCTGCACTGAACTAAGTCCTCGCCACCTACTTGCACCCTCCCTGTAACCCTCCATTCCTCTCCCATCCATATACCTATCCAATTTTTCCTTAAATGACAAAATGGACCCTGCCACCACAACTACTCCCAGAAGCTCATTCCACACAGCCACCACTCTTTGAGTAAAGAAGTTCCCCCTCATGTTACTTCTAAACTTTTGCTCCTTAACTCTTAACTCATGTCCTCTTATTTCAATCTCTCCTACTCTCAATGGGAAAAGCCTTTCCACATCAACTCAATCTATCCCACTCATGATCTTAAACACCTCTATCAAATTCCCTCTCAACCTTCTACGCTCCAAAGAATAAAGACCTAATTTGCTCAATCTTTCTTTTTAATCTAGATGTTTAAACCCAGATAACATTTTTGTAAATCTTCTCTGCACTCTCTCTACCTTGTTGATATACTTCCAATAATTCGGTGACCAGAAATGCACACAGTACTCTAAATTTAGCCTCACCAATGCCTTGTACAGTCTCAACATCACTTCCAAACTCTATATTCTATGCATTGATTGATAAAGGCCAGCATACTAAAAGCCTTCTTCACCACCCTATCCACGTGACATTCTACCTTCAGGGAACAATGCACTGTTATTCCTAGATCCTTCTGCTCCACTCCATTCTTCAATGCCCTTCCATTTACTCCTGTTTTGATTATTCCTACCAAAATGGAACACTTCGCACTTATCAGTAACTCCCTCTTCAATCTTTGAAAACCTTCTTCATTATCCACAATTCCACCTATTTTAGTATCATCTGCATATTTACTAATCCAATTTACCCCCCGTCATCCAGGTCATTAATGTATATGACAAACAACAATGGACCCAATATAGATCCCTGAGGCACACCGCTTGTCACCAGCCTCCAACCACTACCAGTCTGGTATCTCCCTTCCAGCCACTGTTGAATCTATTTGACTATCTCAAAATTAATACCTAATGACTGAACCTTCCTAACTAACCTTCCATGCGGAAACTTATCTAAGGCCTTACTGAAGTCGATATAGACAATATTCACTGCTCTGCCCTCATCAACATTCCTGATCACCTCTTCAAAAAATTCAACAAGATTGGTCAAACATAACCTTCCATAAACAAATCTGTGTTGAGTGCTCCTGATCAGACCCTGTCTCTCCAGATACTTGTATCTTGGCAGCTAAAAGTTGTCACGAAGAATGAGACCAGTAGTGGGTGAGCTCGTTTGCACTCTAGTTGTTTATTGAAACTTTCCGCTCTGCACCTTATAAGGCCATGGGTAAGTCCCGTCCTCACACTGGAAACCACGTCATGACATTGTCCCGTGCACATGCGGATCTGACCCAGCTGGTGGAAAAGACTACCCCGGTTGTGCCACCTTGACGTGTAACACACTGAGCCGGTTCACCTGCTGTCAGAGATGTGCACCACCACAGAACCCCCCACACCCCCCCCAGAACTGGCGATAGTGTGCTGTGCCCTGAGTCTCCTTTGTTGGTTTTGCCTTAGGGGGGGAATGCCCCTATGCTTGGCTGGCTGTAGGGCAACCGGCTGGCTGAGGTAGAGATGTGCAAGTTTCAGGCAGTCAGCTGTGAACAGTTCCTCCCTGTCACCAATGTCTAATGTGAACATGTTGTCACTCCTGTGGTTCATCTTGTAGGGACCTTCATAGGCTTGCTGGGGTGGGGGGGGGGGCAGTTTGCACCTCAGCCAATGAACACATAGCCATTTGTCTTTAAGTCTGCGGGCACTGAGATGGTGGGTGGCTGTGGTGCGAGTGATCCCAACCTGACCCTCATTTTTTGCAGTGCTGCCCCTCCTTCTGTTTCTGCACCCTTGGTGGTGGGGAGGAATTTTCTGGGGAGGGTCAAAGTGGCCCAGTATACCAACTCGGCCAAGGAGGCCTGGAGGTCCTCCTCGGGTGCTGTCCGGATGCCAAGGAGAACCCGGGGAGAACAGTTGGATCTGGTCAGGTGGGGATCGCTGAAGTCCACATCTGCTAGCAGCAGCTGTATGTCATCGGGCATGTGTTCTAAGAATGCCTGTTCAAACATGAGGCAGGGCTTGTGGCCCTCTGCCAGCATGAGCATGTCGTCTATGAGGGCAGGTGACGTTCTGTCCCCTAAGCCATCCACGAGCATGAACCTGACTGCTCTCTGGGATCTTGAGAGCCCATAGGTGCTAATAAGGAGTATTTACCTTCCTCTGGTGGATTCTGTATGAGATTGTCCACTCTGGCTGCGGTTTCTTGGTCCAGGGAGTTGATGACATGGTGGTACTTAGTAGAGTCTGAGGTATCTGGAACTGAGCCTCTTCCTATCCAAACCAAGTACGTGGGTGAAGTGTCCAGGAAATCAGGAGTTTGAGTGTGATTGCACTGACTGCTGCAGCATCCATACTGTTGAGTCCAGAGGCATCTGGACCCATTGGGGTCATCAATGTAACGGCAACTAAATGGAGTTGTGAAGAACGAGACCTGTAGATGGTGGGCTCGTTTACACTCCAATCATTTATTGAAACTTCCCATGCTGCACTTTATAAGGCCACGGTAAGTCCCGCCCTCGCACCGGAAACCATATCATGACGTTGCCCTGCGTATAAACTAACCTGGCCGGCAGAAACGATGACCCTGGCAGTGCCATCTTGACGCAGCTGCTCCACTGCAAAGATCGTAACACACAGAGCCGGTTCGCCTGCCGTCAGACTATCTCCAAGAACGCTTTCCATTAATTTACCTACCACAGACGTCAAACTTACAAGGCAATAATTGAAGGCTTGCTTCTCGAACCCTTTTTAAACAAAGGAACCACATGCGCAATATGCCAATCCTCCGGCACTATACCCGTCTCTAATGACATTTGAAAAATCACTGTCAGAGCCGCTGCTATTTCCAAACTTACCTCACAAGGTCCTGGGAAAACCCTGTCAGGACCTGGAGACTCATCCACCTTTATATGCTTCAAAAGCTCCAGTACTGCCTCTTTCTTAATTACTACGTTTTCCATAATTACCCTCTTTGCTTCCTTTACACCGCACAATTCAATATCCTTCTCCTTAGTGAATACCAAAGAAATTGTTCAAGATCTCCCCCATCTCTTTTGGCTCCATACTGATTATCTAAGGGACCAATTTTATCCCTCACTCTCATTTTACTATTAACATATTTGTGGAAACTCTTTGGATTTATTTTCACCCTTCTTGCTATAACCACCTTGTACCTTTTAGCTTTTCCAATTTCTTTCCTAAGATTCTTTTTATATTCAATATATTCTCCGAACATTTCCATTTTTCTTTGTTTCTTATATTTATTTTAGGTCTCCCTCTTTTTTCAAACCAAGTTTCCAATATCCCTTGAAAACCATGGCTCTCTCAAACTTTTGACCCTACCTTTCAGACTAACCGGAACATAAAGATTTTGTACCCTCAAAATCTATTCTTTAAAAGACTCAATTTTTCTACTACATCCTGGCCATAAAATAAATTGTCCCAATCCACTCCTCGTAAATCCTTTCTCATCTCCTCAAATCTAACTTTTCCCCACTCAAAAACTTCAACCCTTGGCTCTGACCTATCCCTTTCCATAATTACATTGAAGCTAATGGCCCTATGATCACTTGTCCCAAAGTGCTCCCCAACCTCTGTCACCTGACCTATCTCATTCCCCAACAGTAGATCCAACACTGCCCCTTCTCTAGTTGGTACCTCTACGTATTGCTGTAAACAAAATCTATTTACAAATTCCAACCCAACCAGCCCTTTCACAGAATGGGTTTCCCAATCTATACGTGAAAAATTTAATTTCCCACTATCACAACCCTAAGTACAAATATCTGCTATCTCCCTACAAATTTGCTCCTCTAGTTCTCACTCCCCATTAGGTGATCTATAATACACCCTATAAGTGTGACTACCCCTTTCCCATTCCTCATTTCCACCCATAGAGCCTCCCTGGTGAGTCCTCTAATCAATCCTGCCTAAGCACCGCTGTAATATTTTCTCTGTCAAGCAATGCTAGACCATCCCCTCTTGCCCCTCCAATTCTATCACACCTAAAGCAATGAAATCCAGGAATATTTAGCTGCCAATCACATCCCTCCTGCAACCATGTTTCATTAATAGCTACCATGTCATACTTTCAAGTGTCAATTCATACCCTCAGCTCATCCACCTTCCTTACAATGCTCCCTAGTATTTACGAGATTTCCCACTTCTTGCTCTGTTTGCCCCCATCTTTACAAACAGCTCAATTATGTTCTTTTGCTATCATCTCCCCTCCATCTTCGTATAGAGCATCTCCCTTCTCTGTCACCTGCCGTTCCACACTCAAACACTGTTTACAAGCTTTTGGTTCCCTCCCCCCAACCATTCTAGTTTAAAGTCTCCTGAGTAGCCTTAGCAAATGTCCCTGGCAGGATCCTGGTCCCCCTGGGATTCAAGTGCAACCCTTCCTTTCTGTACAGGTCACACCTACCCCCAAAAATGGTCCCAGTGATCCAGAAATATGTACCACAACTTCTGGCTCATCTCCCTCCCACTTGAGGATATTTTTGACAGGAGCAGCCACATCCTGGACCATGGCACCAGGGAGGCAAACCACCATCTGGTTCTCCTTACTGTCTACAGAATCCCCTATCTGTCCTCCAAACTATAGAGACTCCTATGACTATTGCCCTCCTCTTCCTTTCCCTACCCTTCTGAGCTGCAGGGGTTGACCCTGTGGCAGAGACACACCAGTGTTGCTTCCCCAGCTATGCTGTATTTCCCCCCCGCCAACGGTACTTATTATTGAGGGTTACAACCACAGGGGTCCTCTCTAGCACCTTACTCTTCCCCTTCCATCTCCTAACTGTGACCCACTTGTCCTCCTCCTGTGGCCCTGATGTGACCACCTGGCTGTAACTCCTGTTTATGACATCCTCACGTTCCCTAACCAGGGTGAGGTCAACAAGTTGCAGCTCCAGTTCTTTAACATGGTCCCTGAGAAGCCATAGCTCAGCACCCCAGCGCAGATATGGACGTCCAGGAGGCTAGAAGACTCCAGGACCTCCCACATCCGACACTGAGAACAGCAAATTGCTCTCACACTCATCCTTTCTCTCTCCCTTTCCTCAAATGCAATGGAAAGAAAAAATAATAATTTCATATTATTCTTACGGCTAATGTCTATAAAAATCCAGTTTTTTTTTTAAACCAACCAAAATGGAGGAAACAGTAACACAAAATCACTATTGGAAAAAAAACTGCTTTTTAGTTAGGAATTCTGTGTAAATATCTGCCGAGAGGAAAGCCAAGTTAATTTTGTTTCAATACACAAAGAATGTACTGGAGGACCTCAGTGGGTCAAGCAGAAACCTTGGAAAGCAATAGGCAGTTGACAGTCAACATCAGGATATGATATTGAAGCTTTATAAGGTACTGGTTAATCCTCTCTTGGAGTTTTGTGAGCAGTTTTGGGCTCCTCATTTAAGAAAGGATGTGCTGATATTGGAGAGGGTTCAGACAAGGTTCACAAGGATGATTCTGGGAATGAAAAAGTTATCTGATGAGGAGTATTTGACAGCTCTT
The DNA here is from genome assembly GCF_036971445.1 of Narcine bancroftii. Classification (NCBI taxonomy): domain Eukaryota; kingdom Metazoa; phylum Chordata; class Chondrichthyes; order Torpediniformes; family Narcinidae; genus Narcine; species Narcine bancroftii. The sequence goes on from NC_091469.1 coordinate 114,521,989, forward strand.
GGCCTGTCCTCGTTGAAATTTAGGAGAACGAGGGGGATCTCAATGAAACATTTTAAATGCTGAAAGGTGTGGAAAGAGTCGATGTAGAAAGGTTGTTTCCCGTGGTGGGAGAGATTTTAGGACAAGAGGGCACACTTCAGGATTGAAGGGCATCTGCTTAGAACAGAAATGCGGAGGAATTTCTTCAGCCAGAGGGTGGTAAATCTGTGGAATTTGTTGCCACAGGCGGTTGTGGAGGCCAAAAAATTGAGTGTATTTAAGGCAGGGATTGTTACCTTCCTGATTAGCCAGGGCATCAAAGGTCGTAGGGAGAAGGCCAGGCAGTGGGGCTGAGTGGGAAAATGGATCAGCTCATGATTGAATGGCGGGGCAGAGTCAATGTCCTATTTCTGCTCTTCTGATGAAGGCTTCTTGGACTGAAATGGCACCTGTCTATTGCTTTCCATGGATGCTGCCTGACCCACTGAGTTCTACCAGCACTTCCTTTTTGTGTCACTTCAGTTTTATATTTTTTGCAGACTTGTGTGCAATCTTCATTTTGTTTCATTTATGATGGGCAAGAAATTATGGTTACAAAATGATTTTATTGGAGTCCATTTTAAAAAAATTTCTCAATCTATTTCAATGTCATCTGGGCCTCCATCTGTTGATGTATTTTTTTTTCACAAAGTCCAACCATATAAGGTTTACAAAACTTTTAAACAGCAGTTTGATCTTCTTGCTTGTTCACCACAATTCCTTCATATATCTTGCCTCGACGAGACAATCTGACCAGTCGTCTTGCCCAGTCCCACAAACTGAGCTGAAGAATATGCTTCCCGTAAAATTCTGATAATCTGGCACACTCTGGTCTTGGTGTTGGTCTACTGACAGGTGTTCCATATTATTGGGTGTTGTTCCCCAATTAATAGCTCAACACTTTTTTTAAATTCCATTTTTTTTTAAAGTATGCACAGTATTATAATAAGTTTTGCAATGAACCTGGTAACTTTCAATTAGGGCAAATATTGAGCATAGGAAACAGGGCCCAGGTGAGTTAGAAGAGAGAGAAAACCATTACCTAGCGGGCCAGATGCAGAACCATTGTGATTACGGAATAGAGGAATAGTGGAGTTTTACCACATTATGAAATTACATTGTATCTTTTAAAATATTCACGGACTTTGAGTCTGAGCTACTGGCTGAACTGATTTTCGAACTGTCTGAGTCTCAGCTGAGTGGGTGGGCTGTATCCAGACATAGCTTTGATCTTGTTTCTCAGAATCTGAAGATCATGTCTGGACATGATTGAAATTTCATAGCACTTCAACCACAGAATGCCATCATCTGAATTAAATAGTCGTGAACCACATTTAACAGGAGAGCAGCAAAAGAAAAGGAATCTTTCCAATCTTACCTGCTCATAAACCTCCATTCCAATTTCTAATTTACTCCCAAGAATACGATTTACTGCGTAAGTAGTTCTTTATACTTGTCAGTTGGAGGTAACATCAGTTGGTTGCCTTGACATCCCTGTCTTTCTTTCTTTGTTGGAACCTGCCAGTCTGGGATTCTTCTGAGTTAGTCTTTGAACAACACCCATGTTAGTTGTGGACTTGCCTGCTAACAGCTGCTCTCAATTTTGCTCTCTGAAGGCTATTTAAATGAAAAATCACTGGAGCAATTGTTAAATATAGGGAGAGGAGAATGAAGGTTAGGGAAATAGTTAATTATTTTCTTGGCAGCAGTTCCTTTTGTAAATTTTATTTTTAAATATAGACATGCAGCACGGTAACAGACCCTTCTGGTTCACAAGCCCAAATACCCCAATTAACCTACAGCTCCCATACGTTTTATTGTCGGGATATGGACACTGGGATTAATTGTTATTTTTTAATTACCTCGCTATGTCATTTTAGAGGGTAGTTAAGAATGGCCCACTTTCGATTTGGAGTCACATGTTGACCAGGCCAGGTAACATTGGCAGATTTCCTTCCCTGAAGGAAAGCAAATGGACTTTTAATGCCAAAACAGCAGATTCAAGGTCATCATTATTGACACCAGCTGCCTAGTTCTAGGTTTATTTACATGAATGTTAAACCAACATCGGTGTATTTGGAAATCATTCATTGAAGAAATTAGGTTGGCTATTCAGAATCAGAATTTATTATCATGAAGTAGTGTTAGGTCTGCTTTGTTCATGAATGAGTGAGACAAACACCAGACTGAGTCGAAATCAGGGTTCTTTGTTCTTTATTACCGGATTGTAACACTTGCAACTAACAATGTTAGTCGGAGAATGCATTCTGCCGTTATCAGCAAAATGATGAATTTTTATACCCTTGGATACGTGCTTAGAACATCATCATATCATTACTTGTCCAATGACTAAAACTGTTGCTATCCTTTCCCTGCTAGCTTCCTGCCTCTCAATCCATCAATGTCTCTCTTATCTTGTAAGTACAAGGATGCATTCACATCTTGTTACAGCCCTGCACAGGGTAACTCCTTACACATTCCCATCTCATGATGTTTTACCTAACAGGAGTACAAGGACACCTCCCCTTCTTGTTACAGCCCTGCACAGGGTAACTCCTTACACATTCCCATCTCATGATGTTTTACCTTACAATCCCTCCTTTGTCCTCTTTAGAGGACAATCTCGCCCTGACTATGCTACCACCGCGTTACATTAGTTCGCCTATTATTGCCAAGCTCTATACGGGTTCTGTTCACAGGGTAGTTCGGCTGGTGGGCGAGGGCTCCCCCAACCCTCCTTTGCGTACACCCCCCATCCGTCACCCCGATCCCATTGCCCGTTTACAAGTTTCATCCCATTTGCCCCCAAGCAAAAAACTAGCTAACCCCCCGTACATTAGTAAATTCCCAAGTTAACATATGGTCTACAATCTAATTCATAATACTTGTTCTACAATCTGATTAATAATGTTTGTGTTACAATCAATGTTATAATATTTGTTCTACAATCAAGGTTATAGTAGTCACAAAATTTGGTGTTTTGTGGCAGAATCATAGTGCAAACATTCATATTATGAATCATCTTTCAACAATAATATTAAAAATGAAAATAGTTATGCACAAAAAGTGAGGCCGTGTCTTTGGTTCATTGATCATTCAGAAATCTGATGGCAGCGGGGAAGAGCTGTTCTTGTGCCGCTGAGTGCTCATTTTTAGGCTCCTGTACCTTTTCCTCGATGTAGCAGAGCGAAGAGGGCATGGTGTGGGTGGTGGGGGTCTTTGAGATTAGAGGCTGCTTTTTTAAGACATCACCTCGTCAATGTCCTCAACCAAGTGGAGTCTAGTGCCTATGATGTTGCAGGCCGAGTCAATAATCCTCTCGATTTTTTTCCTTGTCTTCCATACCAGGCAGTGATGCAACCAGAATGTTTTCCACTGTACACCTGTAGAAGTTTTCTAGAGTCTTCGATGACATACTGAATCTCCACAAGCGTCTCACAAAGTATAGTTGCTGGCAAGCCCTCTTCCTGATTGTATCAACATGGAGGCTCCAGGACAGATCCTCTGAGATGTTGGCATCCAGGAATTTGAATTTCTTGACCCTCTTCACTACTGAGCCCTCGATGAGGACTGGGTCGTGTTCCCCTGACTCCCTCCTGATGTCCACAATCATCTCCTTGATTTTGCTAGGTTGAGTGCAAGGTCGTTGTTGTGACACCAGTCAAAGAGCTGATCTACCTCCCTCCTCCCTCGTTTGTGATTCTGCAACAACTGTGGTGTCATCGGCAAACTTGCAGATAGCATTGGAATTGTGGCAGTCCACACAGTTGTGGGTGTATAATGAGAAGAGCAGGGGCTAAGCACGTATCTTGGGTTGCGCCTGCATTGATGATCCTTGAGAAGGAGACGTTGCTTCCAATTCCTACTGACTGTTGTCTTCCAATAAGAAAGTCAAGGAAACTTTGGGAACCTGCATAGTACTGTTTAAAAGATGATGGTACCCACTTCATGAAACCTAAATCCTTATTATACTTCATTGTTAACCATGCTTAATTTTGTTTGCATCTTGAATTAAAAAGGAATACAATTAAGCTAAAACAATCTCCTTGAGGAATTCAGTTGGCAAAAAATAGTTGTCAATGTTTTGAGTTAGAACCCTTCATCACAACCGAGGGTGCAGAGGCGAGTATGATAAGGACAGGATATGAGGGGTCAGTATGATCTTGGGGAACCAGAGAGGGGTAAAGGATCACCGACAAATGTCTCAGTTCCGAGTTGCATGCCATTTCAACTCCCTATCCCATTCTTACACTGACATGTTCATCCTTGTCCTTCTTTACTGACAGAGTGAGGCCCACTGTAAACTAGAAAAACAACATCTCATATTCTTTCTGAGCAGTCTATAACTCAATGGTATGAAGTTTGAATTTCTCAGTTTTGGTTACCATACACCCTTTCCCTTCTTTCCTTCAACCTCTTTCCACTTCATACTCCTTTCCCACACACCATCATCGAGGCCTTCATCCATTCTTGTCTCTTTCCCTTTCTAGATCCATCACCCACGTTTCACTCATGGGATTCCCCTCCCTATTCTTTCAGTTCCATTTGGTTTGATTTGTCCTTCTCTTCTCCCCTTTCTCATGTGCCTAATTCTGGACTACTAGCCTTTGTCTCCACTGAATGCCCCCCTGTAGTGGACTCCTGTGCCATCCCGTCTGACTCGCCTTTCTCTACCTGATCCTCTTTTGTTCTTCCTCTTGCCTCCACCCTTGATCTGGCACCTGGCAGTTCTCTGCCTCTGCATTTGTTGATCAAACTTTAATCCTCCTTGGTTCTTCAATTTCCCACTGACCACTCTCACTTTGTCCTCACCTTGGTTGTCGCCCCTTTTCTGACATGAAACACCAACCATTCTTTTTCTCCCACTGAAGCTGCTGGACATACTGATTTCCTCCAGCAGATTTTTTATTGATCTGCTGTGGGTCTACATTTGAGCTTCTTTAGGCTCAATTTCAAAACCTTCCATTTACTTAAGCTGTCAGATTTATGGTTCTCCTTGTGGAGAGCTCATTGGAAAGAATGTAACTATTTGGAGAATGGTTGAAATTTATCAATAAAACATTCCTATCAATCATCCTGCCGTGGTAATTCAAGGTGTGAAAGAGAAGGACATTCACCTGATGCAAAAGAGCAAGACATTGTCAGAAATACTTGTACTTTCTGAATGGTATGGTAAACAAAGCTACTTTATCATTAAGCATGATGAAGCTGAATGTGAAAAAAATTGTAAATATTGGTTTCATTGTAAAGTTTTGGTTGTAAAGTCTTCACCATTTTCCATAGACCAGGGGTGGCTAAAACTAAGAGCCACATACAATAAACTTCAGATGTTTGAGAGTTTCAAGGCAAGAAAAAATATTACATACACATTTTTACTCTTAAATGCATTTTTTACAAAAATTTTTAATAAATACTGTACATTTCCGATTATCTGAAATGCTTGGGAACTGACATGTATCAGTTAACTGCATTTTCCGGGTATCTGAGAAATGGCTTTAAGGAGCCCAGTTTAAGCAGTAGAATACTTGTATCGGCCGCCGCTGATCGCAGCCCCTCCCCACTGCCTTCTCCGAACCTGCCAAGGTCCCCACTTCAATCTCTGACACCTCCCCACTGCCATCGCTGAACCTGCCCAGATGCCTGAGGACCCGCTCCGATCCCTGACTCCTCCCCACCACCATCTCTGAACCTGCCTGAGGCCCCTTGTCGATCCCCAATACCTCCCCACCACCATCGAAGATCCTACCCCAGAGCTTGAAAGCCCCGCTCCGATTCCCGACACCTCCCCACCACCATCGCCAATCTTGTCCAGGAGCACGAAGTCCTTGCTATGATCCCAACCTAGTAGCATCAACATAATACTTGTATCAGCAGTTAAAACAATAACAAAGAACAAGGGAAAGTTTTTCAACTAAGAAATAGTTTAATTCTTACCAAAAAACGTTATCTTTGCTTACAAAATATGATAAATGCAGCAATATTCAAAATGGCGCTAACAGCACGTCAGAGTCCCACCTGAGCATAGCAGGTTAAAAAAAATTTTTAAAAATCTTGTGACATCATGTTGCCACTGGAAGTTTTTGTGGATAACTGAGAATTTCGGTAAAGTGATTTTAGGATGATCAGAATGTATTGTATTAAGAAATACATGTTCAGAATAATATTCATATTTTTTAGCTTTTAAACTGCTATTTGTATTAGTTTCTATAATCAAAAATACACATACCAAATATTTTCAAAATCCTGACTGATTTTTATTTTTTCCTTTGGAAATCTTTGCCCAAATCTTTGCAGTAGTGGTGGCCTCATTAAATAGATTTAAGATATAATAAGATAGATTTTTGGATCGTAGGGGAATTAAGGATTATGGGGGAAAGGTGGAACTGGGCCCATGGCCAGGTCAGCAGTAATCTCACAATGTGGGAGCCGGCTTGATGGGCCGGATGGACGACTCTTGCTCCTGTTTCTAATGTGATCTGTTCGAGAACGCTGCTGCCACTGGTCTCTGCAGGTACCTGCACCATGGCATCATCCATAGCCAAATGCATGATGCAAGAAGTGACCTGATGCAATTTGCTTCTCTCCATCCCATCCTCCACTCCCCTCTTACTAGTTGTCGGTGGGACGGGGGGAGCGGCTGCTGGGAGCGGAGACTGGGGTACAGAGTGGTCTAATCCTGGTGCTGCCTGGAGCTGACTCTCCATCCGATGGGACCAGGGCTTGCCTGTGACCACTGACTGGACCTTCACATCTTTTGCCAACTCCAGCTCCAGCTCCAGCTCCAACTCTCCTTGGCTTGGCACCTAGATGAGGTCCTCATTGGGGATCCCCTCCTGCCTCTCTTCCTCGTCTCCATCATTTTGCTTATCTCCTTGCCAGAGACACCCCACCTTTGGGGCAGGCTGTGCCTCATCAGAACTCTCTTGGCCCAGCTCTGTGGTTTCTCCCTGGAGAGGATTCTCAGTTTTTCCCAACACTCCTACCACACCCCTCGAGTTGGCGGCGCTCTGCTGTGGTGTGGCCCGGCCCGAGTGAAGAGAACCCAACTCTGGCGTGCACTGCTCGCTCTGCTCCTCTGCAGGGGCCGTTCTTCCATCCCCACCCCCTCTCCCTCTCCTTGTCATACAGCCCATGCTGTGACTGTCCTGGGACGCCCACCCCCACCCCAGTATGGCTACAGAGATTTGGAATGTATCAGGGCAGCTTCAGGAGCGCTCGTATCTCCTCCAGCCAGCATATTTCCACGAGCCACACATTACATGCCAAAAAGCTCTCAACCTGTGCTATGGACACCCTGCCATAGACTAACAGTTGAACACAGCAACAGTTTAAATTTGAGCTGCAAATTTAACATAGCAAAGCATGCGCTCTTTTATCTTGTATTGAGGAGTTTTTCCTTTCTTTCTGCTGCACTAAAATTCCCAGTGAAGTGAAAGGGCTCGATCTAACCACTCGTATGGTTTAGATTTCCCAACTTGTCATGAGAGAACCTCGGCAAGCTCCAGCTCTGCTAATGGACTGCACAAGTAATCCAGTGGCAAAACAGCTGGGACTTGGCTGGTATATTTTGACCAGTAAATCAAGATGTTTGCGTGTAGGCGAGGGACATGACACTTTGCAACACTTGAACTGAGTGATGCCAGCTGTTTCATGTGGAGCCATTGACCATTCCAAGTCAAATTCTAATGTCAGAAATGTATAACTGGTTTTCCTATTTTGCTAAGCAGATCATCTATCAATTTCAGCATTTGAGAGATTAATACGATTACAGAGGTAAATCAAGTGCATTTGACTCCAGGCAAACCTTGCATTGTTTCCAAAAGGGACATCACTTTTAAGTGCAAATCAAGTAAATATTAATTTTGAGACTCTTCTTTAAAATTATAGAATATTTTTTATTTTAGGTATTGCAGCATGCACATTCAATATTAAATTTTAAATTTAAATTTAGACATACAGCACGGTAACACATAATACATAAAAATTTGAAAATACTGGTAGTTGGTGCTTGAGGGGAATTATATAAAAATGTAGTTTACATCAAGCTGTAGCATGGTTCATTAGTTGCACATGTGCTTCTGTGTCATCAGGTTGTGGGTTCAAGGCCCACTGCAGTATTTGAATATGTAATCTAAGCTGACACTGCATTGCAGTGGTGAGAATGCATTGTGCTGTTGGCAATGCCATCTTTTGAAAGAGCCCTTAAACAGAGGTCTCAGCTTTCTGCTCAGGGAAGTGAAGCATATTCCATCATATTATTTAAAGAACATTTTGAATGATATACTTTGCCCTGGTTAACGTTGTTCTTCAGGCTGCATCTCTGAGGAATATAGATGTTTGTGGAAGACTTTTTTTTCAAGGAATCGGCAGTGTTTACCTGTACAGCAGCAATTACTCCAGCAATAACTCATTAGCTGTAAAATACCTTGGGACACAGAATGTGGTCTTTCATGAATGAATGAGGATCTTGCCATTCTTAACCTTATTGTGGATGATTGCATTGAGGCCACGATCTAGCTGGAAAGTTGTCAAGTAAGAACATTCTGGGAGATAGCACCCTTCTAAATAAAGTTTTCTCATTTGCTCTAGCTGTCCACCATTTGTTCTGTCCAGATAATTGCAACAAAGTTGTGGCAATCAGTACTAAATCACAAGTTGCTAATTCTCCAGCACTAACACCTCTTGGCATCTTTTCTCTCATTTTCTGCTGCCCATTTTCCACCGGGACCTAATCATATTTTATGATTATGATGAACTAAGATGGTCATGTTCATCTCCATCTTAAGTTCTCACACTTCTCTGCTAACCTTCAAATCTCTCCCAAGCCCTATTTTTCAAAGCCAAGCCCTTTCACAGAGATTTGCGTCATCCTCTCACATTACTCTCTCAGTACTATCTCACCACTAATATTTTCAAAGATAAATCTGCTTCTCTGTTGCCTTTAGTCCAGGGAATAGATGGGATAATGTGGCAAATTGGATCAGCAAGTTTGAAATGACACTAAGATTGGAGGTGTTGTGGGCAGTGAGGAAGGCTTTCAAAGGTTGCTGTGGGACTTGAACCAGCTGGAAAAATGAGCTGAAACATGGCAGATGGAATTTAATGCAGACAAGTGTGAGGTGTTGCATTTTGGAAGGACAAACCAAGAAAGGACATACATGGTGAATGGTAGGGCACTGAGGAGTGCGGTAGAACAGAGGGATCAGGGAATACAGATACATAATTCCCTGAAAGTGCCATCATAGGATTGTAAAGAGAGGTTTTGCCATATTGGCCTTCATAAATCAAAGTATTGAGTATAGGAGTTAGGATGTTATGTTAAAGTGATATAACACATTGGTAAGGCCATATTTGGAGTATTGTGTGCAGTTTTGGTCACCTAACTACAGGAAAGATATCAATAAGATGGAAAAAGTGCAGAGAAGATATACTAGGATGTTGCCTGGACTTCAAGAACTGAGTTACAGGGAAAGATTAAACAGGTTAGGACTTTATTCCCTGGAGCGTAGAAAAATGAGGGGAGATTTGATAGAGGGACAGATACATAATCTTTTATCTGAAACCCTTGAGACCAGACACTTTTCGTAATTTGGAATTTTTTGGATAATAGTAATAATGGTATGTTAAGTAATTGTGCAGATTTCAGATTCTTGCAAAACAAATACACATTCCAACTAGAAGGGTCTCTGGACGGGGTGGGGGTGGGGGGTGGACGAATAGAGGGGCTGGCGCTGGACAGTGGGACTGGGCAGAAAAATGGTTCGGAAAAACTAGATGGGCTGAAGGGGCCTGTTTCTGTGTTGTAGTGTTTTATGGTTCTATGGGAAAGAATGAATTAGGCACGTCAATAGTTTAGCATTGACTTTTGGTTTCGCTGTTTTCACTCCTCAGAAAACAACGTGAATTCCAACCTTCCACCCCTCCTCCAAATCCTCGTGAACTTGAGGTGTCTCTCCAAACTTCCTCTCCATGCCAATGTCTTGAAACATGACATTGCATCACAAATACATGTCCATCTTTCCTGCATTTTGATGTTGGAATCACTTCAGTCTCTGGTTTTGCGCCAGAAGTAAAAGTTACCAATGACATTTTTTCTGATTGATATCACTTCCCAACACTCTCCTCAGTGTCAACTTTTCACTCTCCCCCAGTGTCTCTTTAAAGTTTTCAAGTTGCCCAGCACAGAATTGGCAAAATTGTGCTCACCAAGCCCATGCTGACCATTTTGCCCATCTACACAAATCCTGTCTGCCCATGTTAGGACTGTATACTTTGTTTAAACAGTTGGTTGGGACTATGCTCATATGGTTCCATTACCATTCAGTTATAGCTGGAGAATCCCTTGCAATTGCCTCATTCCCTCTCCCTGGGAAACACCTCAAGACAATCCATCCATCTGTACCCAATGACACCTAACTCGACTTCACCACTGTCCTCAGCTTCTTGATCTGGCACTGGTTGAGCAGAAATTACTTACAACATTTCAAATATAACTCTTGGTCTATGGTTGTACACATTCATAGCCAAGCCAATGACCAGGTGTCCCTCTCTTAGGAACCTGTCTCAGAGTAAACAGGAATGTTTGCAACAATACCCGTTTTGATCTTGAATTTTAAAGTTTTGGATCAAATATTTCATCTTCATTTCTATAAAGTTTTGGACCAAATATTTCATCTTCATTTCTAAACTCATCTTCTTTGGCTCATTTGCTACTGAACCCATCTCATGCATTTTACTAACTCTGGATTTGGAAGTCATGTAATGCTTCCTTTCGAACCCCTGCAGACAAGAGGACAGCCAAAATGTTGGTGTCTG